>NC_083490.1:16000617-16082361 GCF_905332965.1 Bombus pascuorum | reverse complement strand
ATGTAATCTGTAATTCCTAGTGTTTTATATGTCCAACAATTTGAATCAGATATGATGATATTTGATATTTATATCGAAGATTTAATTAAGAGAAATGGCACTGTAAACTAACTTTAAGTTTTGCACCCATATATTGCTGATGCTAATGATTCCTAATTAATTTGAAAATGATACTTAATTATCGATAGATAGTGCATTTTATGTTTATAAACGTGAAAAATACAATTTTCGTTTCACCGAACTATGGTTATCCTACAATATATGTTACGTCGCCCGACTCTCTACCTGGGCCGGACCTCACATCGCGGACGGATGGCAGCCAGATGTCCGCACATCCTTATCGCGTACTCTTGAAAACACTGGCAGCCCGACTATAAATCTCAGAAAACTCTGGAGAAAGTCTTTCATTGCAAACAAGGGCTTTTCCACGAAAGCGTTTTCTAAGGTTTCTGGTTAACATCTGGAAAACACGTGAACGCTAAGTGTTCACACGTGCGATGCCTCCTACTCCCAACTTTCCATCGAGGGTGGCTAATACCCTTCCTAGTCCATCGATAGTCTTACTAACCAATAGAAACAATTTCTATTACCCTCACTTCTCCAACCAAAAACTGTCATCAACAAATCAGATGATTCCGTGCGTTAGACACACCCATCCTTAGCTCACCTCCGACACAGCATCGTCACTATCAAGTTAGTTCGTCTTCGTTGTCAATTCAATCAACACGTCTACCACGATCGCTCAGTCCAACGAACTCACTGAGAAGCATCGTAAAGTCGCAATCTAACATTCTAACCGATCAATCAAGTCGACTGTTCTACTGCTCCTCAGACAGTCAAGTCTCTTCGACTAAGCAGACAGTCAAGTCTCTGCTCATCATTCGGCAAGTCATTCAAATATAATTCTAGCCATCGTGGCATTAACTTCAATTCACGCGAACGAGACATTCGATTCTTCGCGTCAACATACTTCGGACGGTTCTTGCATTCATTCGGCAAGCTAGTCTAATAATCTCACACGATATCGGGATTCATCGCGTTAACCGATATCCATTACAACATATTTATATATACGTTCCAAGTGTTGTGAAAAGTGGCGGAATAAATAAAAATAGATAACTGGAGACTACAGTTATTTCAATTTAACTACCCCTATTGTCGTAACTGAAATCAGGGGATCGCCCTGCTCGCGGTGTCGATCATCAGATCGTAACGGGAATTTACGACTCCCGTTGACGCTCCTAACGGAGACTCGTCTCCCCGCGACTGGACGAACAAACAGTATATGTATCATTAATATATTATAAGGAACTATTCGAATATACGCACAAAATCGTTTTTATGCGTATTTTTACATACAACTTTTATTTACTTGAAATTATTCGAAATTTGCGGATAAAATTATGCAGACTATATACACAGAAGAAAGGGGATTAATTTTACTATATACTTAATTTGAAAGAAAGTTGCGTGAACTTCTCATGACGTAAAGTGTAAAAATTTAATAGAATGTAGATACAGTTTTCTATTATCGTTACAGATAAAAAATTTGTTAAACACTGATAAAGTTAAAGCCATTAATAGTGGTTGCAGCAAAGATTTGTTATTAATTCAAGATGAATAGGTTTCAAACAAAAAATTCCAGTTACTACTTATAGATTTGAATTTATAAACAAAAACAAGAAATTAAAAATATTATAAAAAAGTTTATTCGCATTAAAAATATTATATTTTATCGCATATCAGAATTTTAGATCTTACGTTTAAAATAGTTTTTTTTACCTTTTTTTGCTAGTAAAGTTAATACTTTAATAAAAATGTCAGGATCGGGTTAACTGAATTGATCGTGTAGTAAAATATCGATCCAAATATCTTGGAATCGTTAAAAAAAATGCTTTCTTTATTGTGAAAAAATGGTACTTTATTACCGTTAATCATTTAACTGTAATATTGGCTATAATATTTAACAATAATATTTCTAGTACTTCAACATTAATATACGTTCTAAATAACATGTGAAGAAATTTGAGGTTAGGTTGGAAGATATCTACACCGGAAATGACGCCTGTAAAATGACGCACGTGATTGGTTAGAAATTAACCGCAGAACATCTTCATACGCTATTGATTATTTCCTGTAAATGAGGACTTTTAATATGATGTACAAAGTATATAAGATTTTGCATTAAAATTGTCGCAAATATTTTTAAAAATTAATTAGTCCTTTTCAGTCCAGCATACTACACATAACAAAATTCTGTCGCAGGCAAGAGATCCGCACATGTGTCCAGGCTGTTGGCCGTCAACGGCGACATTATTTGGCCTGTCTGTGTATGAGATAAGAAGTGACGACAGACGATTGGTAGGGGATAAACAAAGGGGAAAATTGTTTGTTTTTAGCAAATCGTGCATGAAGTTTTCTGACTGACGATGAGTCGCACCATAATCACTTTGTACATAAACGTCTCATCACTCCGTGTTTACGTAGCTTGAACATCAAAGCATCAACTAATTCCAAAATCGTCTGACGCGCGATACACATAGGCTTATTGTGACAAGCTACAGCAAATTATAGCAAGTTTTATTTGGTGAGCTCTAATCTCTTTTGTTCGTTACCTATGCACATGTGTTTTCTCAGGTCCAGAAAAGTTTTTTCAACGCTTGTACCACCAAGCTGTATGTGAGTTACTCTGGCTTGTCAATATGCCTTGTTCAAAGTTGAGAGCTGGATACTGTCACAGCTCTCTATCTTCCCATGTAATTATTATAATAGGAGCTTTATGAGGTATGGAGTAAATTGAATGCGTCTTTGTTCAATCTAGATGATCCAGAATGACGAATTATTACAAGTAGAACAATTAATCAAAGTAATATACATACACATATATGAAATATGTTTCATATGGATAGGAAATTACTTTGACATCTGACAAGCATTGCAATAAATATGTTGGTTCGGAAGTAATATTACTAGATACTTATTTTTACAGATTGCAATATTCTCTTCACTAATTCATAGATTGATCTTAGAACAAATGAAGAACTTTACATGTTATTGGATTAACAAATAAAATGTATTGTTCCTCACAAATGGCATGCAGAGGAGTAATGAAAATAAAAGACTGGTGTATGTTACAGTTCAAGTGACCCGAGAGGCTGAAATACTATTTATACAAATTGCGGATGGATGGATACCGTGAAAAATCTTTCACATACTGATTGTAGGAAAGCAGAGATGGCAAATGAAGCAACGTATTTTAAAATTGAATCCCTAAGTATAGCATGTAGATAATATTTTGAGTGTTGATGGAGGACAAAATTATGCACATTCCTTTTTCAATTCCAAGGAATTGCATCATCGATGAGTCGGTTGTCAAAACATGATGGAAATAGCTCATTGTTAATTGAACAAGTTTGATATAATTACACAAGCTAAAGATTTAACTTGAAATTTGTTTGAAGAAATTTACTTTTACTTATACATGATGTCAAGTGCGGTATTAAGTATCATGCTTTCATAACTATTGTTTCAAATATTTTTGTGTTGAAATATTATCGTTTGGGTGTCTGTTTTGTACTACAGGAGTATCCGAAATAATTTTACTCGTCGCGTACAGTTAAACAACTACAGGCAGTTGATTCTATTCCTGGAACGCGTTGGATTCGTGTTTACGTGGTACGTTGATTAGAATGATTTAGAGGTGGGTTCCTGGGGGTGTGAGTAATTATGTTTCAGCCAGGCTTGGACAGAGAAGGCGTTTAATCAACGGTTAAAGGTCTGCTTAAAATACACATGCTCTGGTAGTTCCTCATTGGATCGTTATAGATGTCGCCGTATACTTTCTACTAAATCCGTTTTCGGGAGACATTGATTAAGATGATAAGAGTCATATTTTGAAAGAGAGGGAGATAGGTGGTGTGTTTTGGATAAAGGTAACAATTTTATATGAAGGAAAATTATTGTAAACATTGAATATAATTGGGGAAAATTGAGAAACTGGTGCAACTTGTTGTATTATGAGCTACAGATCTGGTGCTGTGTCTATCTCTTATCACTTTAATACGACGGATGAGACATTTGTATGCCATTTTCTGATAATGGAAAAAGTGTTTGTGCTGTATGTTTTGCATTCAATGAGAGGAAATGGTTCTGCAATTTCAATAACTCAAAGTACTTGTAACATAATGATAACCATAACACAATATAAATTTTCATGACAAATTCTATATTTATAAAAGTTTTGTCTTATGTTTCAATTACATAAGTACATGATAGATGTAACAAGTTTTTGTTCCATCAGTTTTTCGGCAGGTAAAAATCAAAATATAATCATTGAAGTCATATCTTTTTCAGATTCAAAATTGCAAATTTAATATAATTATTTTCCGGATTCATTACGCACATAAAATTCGCACTTCCATGCATTCTATTGATGCGAAAATATTCCAAATATATAGAATAATAGTAGTAAATATAAACACAATATATATTTTATTAGAAAGTGTGGGTATTCAGATTGAAGGACAAATTACACGTGAATGTGAAAAAACGACTAGTAAGTGTTTTTTGAATTATAGAAATTATAAATATATTTTAGAAAATAATATCAAACAATCCAGAGAAGCATTTTCCAAATGGAGGGAAAAAATGAATTACTATTTTACCTTCATCAACATTTCGATCAACGTTTTTCATGGATAGATAAACGCGAAAATAATTTAGTATGTATTATTTTCAATTGAACGTTCAACAATTTTGTATATTCAGAAAATTTATGCATGTATGACAATTAGACTATTTAGAACTGTTATATTTCAAAGTAATCTCAGTGCCAACGAAATTGGTTTATTGAAACTATATATGAATATGAGTCCTTTACATTACGCTTCATTTTTTTTTTTTTTTAAACATACTAAATCTTATAAAAAGAACCTGATTACAAGTTCATTTGTATGAATATTGAAACACGATGTAAAACAACTATGGTATGTTGTAACCTTCTCTATTTCGTCTTGGTTGTATGCAATTCCATGCACTATTGGATATGAACAAAGGAATGACTACGAAACAGATTTGAAATTAATAACTTAATTACAATCATCTATGCGTTACAACAATTGAAGATTTTGAATTTGAATATATACAACGGAAGTAAAGTAAGAATCGTTTAACAATATATTTTTCCGATTAAAAAATAAAAAATTAATCAGTAATACATTTTTTAATTTCAGATTTATATAATATGCTTCAGATATACATTTTTGGAATATACTTGCTGTTTCTTCGTCCAGTCGCGGGGTGACGCGATCGCGTTGAGGCGCGTCAACGGGAGTCGTAAATTCCCGTTACCATTATACGAATCGACACCGCGAGCAGGGCGATCCCCTTATTTCTTTTAGGATAATAGGGGTGGTTGTGTTTGAATACCTGTAGTCTACAGTTATTTCATATACGTGTATTTACACCAGTTAACAACACGTAGATCGTATTCATAGAATCTTGGAGGTCATCGGACAGTACAATGTTTCACACGCGGGTTGATAGCGTTAGCGCGTTGAATGCCGATACCGTGTTAGATTAGTAATGATGAGCGCAGGAACAGTCCGAGGTATGTTAGAGCAAGTATATTTGACTGTCCGAGGAGTGTAATAGCCTTGACTTGACTCTCCGAGTTGTTGCAGAGAAGTGCCTGGCCCATCTCGTACTATTTAGGAGTAAGCTCGATGTGCGTGTACCCTTTCTGAACTAAGGACGCGGATTCGTTGTTCACACTTTTCGGTAGAAAAGTGAGCGTAACGATCGGCGATGCCCATTGGTTATAGCCGAATGTTAATAAACAAAAGACGAGGAGAAAGTCTCCTGCATATATGGCCCATGGGTATCCCTGTTCTTGGGAAAACCCAGCTGTTTCGCGTGGCACATCTGCTTTATCCGTAATTAGCAAGAGTGTGCAATAAACCCAAGGACCGTTCAAAGTACCATCAATAAAACCAAAAATACTTGTGTGAATAGAAGTTAAGGTGCAAAAGCTTCGGTTTATGGTGGTTCCTTGAGTTTCTTGCAGGTGAGTGTAACTAGCGATAGGCCTTGGCGGCCACACCGAAAGGGACGTCGCACGGACCCTCTCGCGCGACGTAACATACTCCCCCCGTTGAAAGGATACCGATCAAAAAGTCTGTACAGGTAAAAATGGGAGCTGTCGTCCAACTCATGGGCGTTTGCTGGTAGTCTGCGTTTTGTTGGATCTGATTGACTCGATAGTAGGATAAGCGGCGTGGCACTTGGATCGAAGAAGCTTGCCGCCATAGGAGTGTTGGCTGCATAGATGATGGCGTCGTCATCGGGGCGAATTCGATGGTACGGCCGAAGGGCCGTTGCGTTGAAGGTGCGTTGTCTGCCTTGTAGTTTGGATCGTTGTGGTCCTCGGAAACGCCAGCATATTTGCCGTTGAATTTCACGATACATGAAGTGTCGTGATATAGCTCGGCCAATGAATTATCGTGGGACACCTTGGCACAGGAAGTGTATATATATATATGAAATTACATGTAAACGCCCTCGATTCTGACAGATCAGCGCTCTCACCCGAAACCGGAACTCGCAGTCCACCGTGACGAGAAGCACAAATATAAGCTACAACTCTCAGCCAGTCGGTCAGTCGTTCCCGCGCAACAGTGGAAGCAACATGGAAATATTTAGATCTCTATTACGCGCCGTTGGTCTGTTCGTGCCAAGCAAGGTAGATATCATTTCCGAACTACCACTGGAGGTTTCGCACCTGATACTTCGAAAATTGGATCCCTCCTCCCTGCAGAGCGCCGCGCTAGTCTCGCGCAAATGGTTGAACATATGCAGATCCGACAAGTGTCTTCGGCGGACAGCAAGAAGTCACATCCGGCGTACGAGAAAGGGGTTCAGGATGGAGTTTCTTGGAACAACAGCCGCTAAAGCTGCCGAACAACAATCAAGGAGTAGAGTACGAGGTGCGAGGAACCTACGACACGAAGTAGGCTTATCCACTGCTCGTACGACGGTCATCGTTGGAAGGTTACGTGGTCCTCCGAAAATTTCGATGCGAAATCGTCCTATCGATGTTGAACCGCTAAAATCTATTAGACTGTAATTGATAGTATGTACCTTAATTCGACAGTTTGATTTTACGAGAACATGAAACTGCCTTGTCCTACGAAAATGATTCAGAACTGTAGCGCAAAGCTTGAAATAAAATGGTGCCATTGAGACGGCAATTTGTTTCAGCCGCGGCAGTTTTCTTCAGTAATATCGACAATGTAACTCACATTGACGCTCAGTCGTGTACCGCGTTACACTCTATCTGTGGTCTAGAAAGCGTCTTGGCCGCCTTCGTGAGAAAGCCGTACCGTCTTTCGTGTTAACGGTGCACTCGCTCTGACAAGTGGGTCTCAGGACGGGCGGCAAAGTTTCTTTCAAAGAGCTTGCCCACTTCATTCCATAAGAGCGTCGGTTGATACGAGGACGACGAGATCGTCGGTCGTGCCGCCCTTCAGAAGCAGTGCCAGCCTCACCATGCGCTTTATCCGAGGAGAGGCTCCCTCCCACTGACACCGTGAAATAGGTGTGGTAGCCTGGGGGCAATTATCCGCATCGTCTCCGCTCATACCCGTCCGGAGATACCGTCCGTGTCCGGCGCTACGTCGCGGGAGGCTATCCTCGTCGTCCTGCATCTCCACGCATGCTTATAGACTGACGGAGCGTCATACTCGATTTTGTGATGGCGTGAACGTTATTGAAATATGTCATAACGTTACCAAACCCACTAGAACTATAAATTACTTTCCCACAGTACTTCGATTCATTCTATATTTTGAATAGTTCACAAGTACCCGTACTTCAGCACAAGGGATATATATTTCATCAAAGAAGCCCCGAATCAAGTATTGACTTTAGGATGTAATGGATTGTAGCCTTAAGTACTGAAACTGATTCCATTATGGGAGCAACTGCCACAAATAGGAATCTAATCATACTAACTAAAGACAAATTCTATCGACGAAATATTTAGCATGTAATCATAATATAAATTATACAATCATATAGTATAGTTTAATGTCATCATTAATTTCAATATTCGTACAATACCGCATATCATTTGCAAATGTATATTTTATACCAAATAGTATTGCAATTGTGCCACTCGGAAGACAAACATATTAATTCCATCTTCCGATATTACCTGTACTTATATAGAAACATAATACTAAATACTAAAATATATCATAAGTATTTCATATTTGAAACAACAGTAAACCGAACGGAATTAATCTGTTTGACTTCTATGCGGCTCAAGTCACGTATCAATATATGTACATTCTGTAGTTTTAATATTTTAAGCGTGCATTGTGCACAGGACAATTGTCTTCAATAAATTTTGCAGATCTGTTTATAGTAAGTGAGGGATCATTTGGCCAACGAAAAATAAGGCGACTTTTAAAAGATGCAATGAAACTTGCTTCTGCTGAACATGGACTATGAAGGTGGAACATCTTCCCGTTTATTTTGCAATTAAATACATACGTAATTGAATGAGGTTTACTGGCATACCGATTCCAAGGATTTACCGTGCTTCTTAGAAATATTACACTATGTGGTATGAAATATAATTTGTCCTTGTTATAACCATTAACATCTAGAGCCTTTTCTGGAATTTCTTATACTAAGGCATCGCAATTATTTTTCATTTTACGCTGTGTTGCTCGCAAGTTCTAACATATATATGAACCAACTGGAAATAATTCTTTGGCACGCATTCGAGTACAATTGTTTCCTTCTGGTTTTCACAAAGCTTCGCAGAACAACTGATGTTGGTAAGATTTTTATTATTTTATTCTATTTTTAAAGCGTAGGGGCATATGTTGCATAATCTTGTTTGTTAACTAGGGCACTTGCTTTCGAAACCTAGTACTTCTGAAGAAAGATTAACACAAGAAGCAGTGCAGGGTAAGTGTTTCCCTAATCAGCTCTTACTTTCGCTTACTACGACACACGATATAATCTTTTATTTTTCTAATCTTTTAATCTTTTAAAATGAATGTTAACAATTACCAGAACTGTATTAAGAAGTTATTATCGATAAAACGTACATAATATAAATGTAATCTGTAATTCCTAGTGTTTTATATGTCCAACAATTTGAATCAGATATGATGATATTTGATATTTATATCGAAGATTTAATTAAGAGAAATGGCACTGTAAACTAACTTTAAGTTTTGCACCCATATATTGCTGATGCTAATGATTCCTAATTAATTTGAAAATGATACTTAATTATCGATAGATAGTGCATTTTATGTTTATAAACGTGAAAAATACAATTTTCGTTTCACCGAACTATGGTTATCCTACAATATATGTTACGTCGCCCGACTCTCTACCTGGGCCGGACCTCACATCGCGGACGGATGGCAGCCAGATGTCCGCACATCCTTATCGCGTACTCTTGAAAACACTGGCAGCCCGACTATAAATCTCAGAAAACTCTGGAGAAAGTCTTTCATTGCAAACAAGGGCTTTTCCACGAAAGCGTTTTCTAAGGTTTCTGGTTAACATCTGGAAAACACGTGAACGCTAAGTGTTCACACGTGCGATGCCTCCTACTCCCAACTTTCCATCGAGGGTGGCTAATACCCTTCCTAGTCCATCGATAGTCTTACTAACCAATAGAAACAATTTCTATTACCCTCACTTCTCCAACCAAAAACTGTCATCAACAAATCAGATGATTCCGTGCGTTAGACACACCCATCCTTAGCTCACCTCCGACACAGCATCGTCACTATCAAGTTAGTTCGTCTTCGTTGTCAATTCAATCAACACGTCTACCACGATCGCTCAGTCCAACGAACTCACTGAGAAGCATCGTAAAGTCGCAATCTAACATTCTAACCGATCAATCAAGTCGACTGTTCTACTGCTCCTCAGACAGTCAAGTCTCTTCGACTAAGCAGACAGTCAAGTCTCTGCTCATCATTCGGCAAGTCATTCAAATATAATTCTAGCCATCGTGGCATTAACTTCAATTCACGCGAACGAGACATTCGATTCTTCGCGTCAACATACTTCGGACGGTTCTTGCATTCATTCGGCAAGCTAGTCTAATAATCTCACACGATATCGGGATTCATCGCGTTAACCGATATCCATTACAACATATTTATATATACGTTCCAAGTGTTGTGAAAAGTGGCGGAATAAATAAAAATAGATAACTGGAGACTACAGTTATTTCAATTTAACTACCCCTATTGTCGTAACTGAAATCAGGGGATCGCCCTGCTCGCGGTGTCGATCATCAGATCGTAACGGGAATTTACGACTCCCGTTGACGCTCCTAACGGAGACTCGTCTCCCCGCGACTGGACGAACAAACAGTATATGTATCATTAATATATTATAAGGAACTATTCGAATATACGCACAAAATCGTTTTTATGCGTATTTTTACATACAACTTTTATTTACTTGAAATTATTCGAAATTTGCGGATAAAATTATGCAGACTATATACACAGAAGAAAGGGGATTAATTTTACTATATACTTAATTTGAAAGAAAGTTGCGTGAACTTCTCATGACGTAAAGTGTAAAAATTTAATAGAATGTAGATACAGTTTTCTATTATCGTTACAGATAAAAAATTTGTTAAACACTGATAAAGTTAAAGCCATTAATAGTGGTTGCAGCAAAGATTTGTTATTAATTCAAGATGAATAGGTTTCAAACAAAAAATTCCAGTTACTACTTATAGATTTGAATTTATAAACAAAAACAAGAAATTAAAAATATTATAAAAAAGTTTATTCGCATTAAAAATATTATATTTTATCGCATATCAGAATTTTAGATCTTACGTTTAAAATAGTTTTTTTTACCTTTTTTTGCTAGTAAAGTTAATACTTTAATAAAAATGTCAGGATCGGGTTAACTGAATTGATCGTGTAGTAAAATATCGATCCAAATATCTTGGAATCGTTAAAAAAAATGCTTTCTTTATTGTGAAAAAATGGTACTTTATTACCGTTAATCATTTAACTGTAATATTGGCTATAATATTTAACAATAATATTTCTAGTACTTCAACATTAATATACGTTCTAAATAACATGTGAAGAAATTTGAGGTTAGGTTGGAAGATATCTACACCGGAAATGACGCCTGTAAAATGACGCACGTGATTGGTTAGAAATTAACCGCAGAACATCTTCATACGCTATTGATTATTTCCTGTAAATGAGGACTTTTAATATGATGTACAAAGTATATAAGATTTTGCATTAAAATTGTCGCAAATATTTTTAAAAATTAATTAGTCCTTTTCAGTCCAGCATACTACACATAACAAAATTCTGTCGCAGGCAAGAGATCCGCACATGTGTCCAGGCTGTTGGCCGTCAACGGCGACATTATTTGGCCTGTCTGTGTATGAGATAAGAAGTGACGACAGACGATTGGTAGGGGATAAACAAAGGGGAAAATTGTTTGTTTTTAGCAAATCGTGCATGAAGTTTTCTGACTGACGATGAGTCGCACCATAATCACTTTGTACATAAACGTCTCATCACTCCGTGTTTACGTAGCTTGAACATCAAAGCATCAACTAATTCCAAAATCGTCTGACGCGCGATACACATAGGCTTATTGTGACAAGCTACAGCAAATTATAGCAAGTTTTATTTGGTGAGCTCTAATCTCTTTTGTTCGTTACCTATGCACATGTGTTTTCTCAGGTCCAGAAAAGTTTTTTCAACGCTTGTACCACCAAGCTGTATGTGAGTTACTCTGGCTTGTCAATATGCCTTGTTCAAAGTTGAGAGCTGGATACTGTCACAGCTCTCTATCTTCCCATGTAATTATTATAATAGGAGCTTTATGAGGTATGGAGTAAATTGAATGCGTCTTTGTTCAATCTAGATGATCCAGAATGACGAATTATTACAAGTAGAACAACTAATCAAAGTAATATACATACACATATATGAAATATGTTTCATATGGATAGGAAATTACTTTGACATCTGACAAGCATTGCAATAAATATGTTGGTTCGGAAGTAATATTACTAGATACTTATTTTTACAGATTGCAATATTCTCTTCACTAATTCATAGATTGATCTTAGAACAAATGAAGAACTTTACATGTTATTGGATTAACAAATAAAATGTATTGTTCCTCACAAATGGCATGCAGAGGAGTAATGAAAATAAAAGACTGGTGTATGTTACAGTTCAAGTGACCCGAGAGGCTGAAATACTATTTATACAAATTGCGGATGGATGGATACCGTGAAAAATCTTTCACATACTGATTGTAGGAAAGCAGAGATGGCAAATGAAGCAACGTATTTTAAAATTGAATCCCTAAGTATAGCATGTAGATAATATTTTGAGTGTTGATGGAGGACAAAATTATGCACATTCCTTTTTCAATTCCAAGGAATTGCATCATCGATGAGTCGGTTGTCAAAACATGATGGAAATAGCTCATTGTTAATTGAACAAGTTTGATATAATTACACAAGCTAAAGATTTAACTTGAAATTTGTTTGAAGAAATTTACTTTTACTTATACATGATGTCAAGTGCGGTATTAAGTATCATGCTTTCATAACTATTGTTTCAAATATTTTTGTGTTGAAATATTATCGTTTGGGTGTCTGTTTTGTACTACAGGAGTACCCGAAATAATTTTACTCGTCGCGTACAGTTAAACAACTACAGGCAGTTGATTCTATTCCTGGAACGCGTTGGATTCGTGTTTACGTGGTACGTTGATTAGAATGATTTAGAGGTGGGTTCCTGGGGGTGTGAGTAATTATGTTTCAGCCAGGCTTGGACAGAGAAGGCGTTTAATCAACGGTTAAAGGTCTGCTTAAAATACACATGCTCTGGTAGTTCCTCATTGGATCGTTATAGATGTCGCCGTATACTTTCTACTAAATCCGTTTTCGGGAGACATTGATTAAGATGATAAGGGTCATATTTTGAAAGAGAGGGAGATAGGTGGTGTGTTTTGGATAAAGGTAACAATTTTATATGAAGGAAAATTATTGTAAACATTGAATATAATTGGGGAAAATTGAGAAACTGGTGCAACTTGTTGTATTATGAGCTACAGATCTGGTGCTGTGTCTATCTCTTATCACTTTAATACGACGGATGAGACATTTGTATGCCATTTTCTGATAATGGAAAAAGTGTTTGTGCTGTATGTTTTGCATTCAATGAGAGGAAATGGTTCTGCAATTTCAATAACTCAAAGTACTTGTAACATAATGATAACCATAACACAATATAAATTTTCATGACAAATTCTATATTTATAAAAGTTTTGTCTTATGTTTCAATTACATAAGTACATGATAGATGTAACAAGTTTTTGTTCCATCAGTTTTTCGGCAGGTAAAAATCAAAATATAATCATTGAAGTCATATCTTTTTCAGATTCAAAATTGCAAATTTAATATAATTATTTTCCGGATTCATTACGCACATAAAATTCGCACTTCCATGCATTCTATTGATGCGAAAATATTCCAAATATATAGAATAATAGTAGTAAATATAAACACAATATATATTTTATTAGAAAGTGTGGGTATTCAGATTGAAGGACAAATTACACGTGAATGTGAAAAAACGACTAGTAAGTGTTTTTTGAATTATAGAAATTATAAATATATTTTAGAAAATAATATCAAACAATCCAGAGAAGCATTTTCCAAATGGAGGGAAAAAATGAATTACTATTTTACCTTCATCAACATTTCGATCAACGTTTTTCATGGATAGATAAACGCGAAAATAATTTAGTATGTATTATTTTCAATTGAACGTTCAACAATTTTGTATATTCAGAAAATTTATGCATGTATGACAATTAGACTATTTAGAACTGTTATATTTCAAAGTAATCTCAGTGCCAACGAAATTGGTTTATTGAAACTATATATGAATATGAGTCCTTTACATTACGCTTCATTTTTTTTTTTTTTTAAACATACTAAATCTTATAAAAAGAACCTGATTACAAGTTCATTTGTATGAATATTGAAACACGATGTAAAACAACTATGGTATGTTGTAACCTTCTCTATTTCGTCTTGGTTGTATGCAATTCCATGCACTATTGGATATGAACAAAGGAATGACTACGAAACAGATTTGAAATTAATAACTTAATTACAATCATCTATGCGTTACAACAATTGAAGATTTTGAATTTGAATATATACAACGGAAGTAAAGTAAGAATCGTTTAACAATATATTTTTCCGATTAAAAAATAAAAAATTAATCAGTAATACATTTTTTAATTTCAGATTTATATAATATGCTTCAGATATACATTTTTGGAATATACTTGCTGTTTCTTCGTCCAGTCGCGGGGTGACGCGATCGCGTTGAGGCGCGTCAACGGGAGTCGTAAATTCCCGTTACCATTATACGAATCGACACCGCGAGCAGGGCGATCCCCTTATTTCTTTTAGGATAATAGGGGTGGTTGTGTTTGAATACCTGTAGTCTACAGTTATTTCATATACGTGTATTTACACCAGTTAACAACACGTAGATCGTATTCATAGAATCTTGGAGGTCATCGGACAGTACAATGTTTCACACGCGGGTTGATAGCGTTAGCGCGTTGAATGCCGATACCGTGTTAGATTAGTAATGATGAGCGCAGGAACAGTCCGAGGTATGTTAGAGCAAGTATATTTGACTGTCCGAGGAGTGTAATAGCCTTGACTTGACTCTCCGAGTTGTTGCAGAGAAGTGCCTGGCCCATCTCGTACTATTTAGGAGTAAGCTCGATGTGCGTGTACCCTTTCTGAACTAAGGACGCGGATTCGTTGTTCACACTTTTCGGTAGAAAAGTGAGCGTAACGATCGGCGATGCCCATTGGTTATAGCCGAATGTTAATAAACAAAAGACGAGGAGAAAGTCTCCTGCATATATGGCCCATGGGTATCCCTGTTCTTGGGAAAACCCAGCTGTTTCGCGTGGCACATCTGCTTTATCCGTAATTAGCAAGAGTGTGCAATAAACCCAAGGACCGTTCAAAGGACCATCCATAAAACCAAAAATACTTGTGTGAATAGAAGTTAAGCTGCAAAAGCTTCGGTTTATGGTGGTTCCTTGAGTTTCTTGCAGGTGAGTGTAACTAGCGATAGGCCTTGGCGGCCACACCGAAAGGGACGTCGCACGTAACCTCTCGCGCGACGTAACATACTCCCCCCGTTGAAAGGATACCGATCAAAAAGTCTGTACAGGTAAAAATGGGAGCTGTCGTCCAACTCGTGTGCGTTTGCTGGTAGTCTGCGTTTTGTTGGATCTGATTGACTCGATAGTAGGATAAGCGGCGTGGCACTTGGATCGAAGAAGCTTGCCGCCATAGGAGTGTTGGCTGCATAGATGATGGCGTCGTCATCGGGGCGAATTCGATGGTACGGCCGAAGGGCCGTTGCGTTGAAGGTGCGTTGTCTGCCTTGTAGTTTGGATCGTTGTGGTCCTCGGAAACGCCAGCATATTTGCCGTTGAATTTCACGATACATGAAGTGTCGTGATATAGCTCGGCCAATGAATTATCGTGGGACACCTTGGCACAGGAAGTGTATATATATATATGAAATTACATGTAAACGCCCTCGATTCTGACAGATCAGCGCTCTCACCCGAAACCGGAACTCGCAGTCCACCGTGACGAGAAGCACAAATATAAGCTACAACTCTCAGCCAGTCGGTCAGTCGTTCCCGCGCAACAGTGGAAGCAACATGGAAATATTTAGATCTCTATTACGCGCCGTTGGTCTGTTCGTGCCAAGCAAGGTAGATATCATTTCCGAACTACCACTGGAGGTTTCGCACCTGATACTTCGAAAATTGGATCCCTCCTCCCTGCAGAGCGCCGCGCTAGTCTCGCGCAAATGGTTGAACATATGCAGATCCGACAAGTGTCTTCGGCGGACAGCAAGAAGTCACATCCGGCGTACGAGAAAGGGGTTCAGGATGGAGTTTCTTGGAACAACAGCCGCTAAAGCTGCCGAACAACAATCAAGGAGTAGAGTACGAGGTGCGAGGAACCTACGACACGAAGTAGGCTTATCCACTGCTCGTACGACGGTCATCGTTGGAAGGTTACGTGGTCCTCCGAAAATTTCGATGCGAAATCGTCCTATCGATGTTGAACCGCTAAAATGTATTAGACTGTAATTGATAGTATGTACCTTAATTCGACAGTTTGATTTTGCGAGAACATGAAACTGCCTTGTCCTACGAAAATGATTCAGAACTGTAGCGCAAAGCTTGAAATAAAATGGTGCCATTGAGACGGCAATTTGTTTCAGCCGCGGCAGTTTTCTACAGAAATATCGACAATGTAACTCACATTGACGCTCAGTCGTGTACCGCGTTACACTCTATCTGTGGTCTAGAAAGCGTCTTGGCCGCCTTCGTGAGAAAGCCGTACCGTCTTTCGTGTTAACGGTGCACTCGCTCTGACAAGTGGGTCTCAGGACGGGCGGCAAAGTTTCTTTCAAAGAGCTTGCCCACTTCATTCCATAAGAGCGTCGGTTGATACGAGGACGACGAGATCGTCGGTCGTGCCGCCCTTCAGAAGCAGTGCCAGCCTCACCATGCGCTTTATCCGAGGAGAGGCTCCCTCCCACTGACACCGTGAAATAGGTGTGGTAGCCTGGGGGCAATTATCCGCATCGTCTCCGCTCATAGCCGTCCGGAGATACCGTCCGTGTCCGGGGCTACGTCGCGGGAGGCTATCCTCGTCGTCCTGCATCTCCACGCATGCTTATAGACTGACGGAACGTCATACTCGATTTTGTGATGGCGTGAACGTTATTGAAATATGTCATGACGTTACCAAACCCACTAGAACTATAAATTACTTTCCCACAGTACTTCGATTCATTCTATATTTTGAATAGTTCACAAGTACCCGTACTTCAGCACAAGGGATATATATTTCATCAAAGAAGCCCCGAATCAAGTATTGACTTTAGGATGTAATGGATTGTAGCCTTAAGTACTGAAACTGATTCCATTATGGGAGCAACTGCCACAAATAGGAATCTAATCATACTAACTAAAGACAAATTCTATCGACGAAATATTTAGCATGTAATCATAATATAAATTATACAATCATATAGTATAGTTTAATGTCATCATTAATTTCAATATTCGTACAATACCGCATATCATTTGCAAATGTATATTTTATACCAAATAGTATTGCAATTGTGCCACTCGGAAGACAAACATATTAATTCCATCTTCCGATATTACCTGTACTTATATAGAAACATAATACTAAATACTAAAATATATCATAAGTATTTCATATTTGAAACAACAGTAAACCGAACGGAATTAATCTGTTTGACTTCTATGCGGCTCAAGTCACGTATCAATATATGTACATTCTGTAGTTTTAATATTTTAAGCGTGCATTGTGCACAGGACAATTGTCTTCAATAAATTTTGCAGATCTGTTTATAGTAAGTGAGGGATCATTTGGCCAACGAAAAATAAGGCGACTTTTAAAAGATGCAATGAAACTTGCTTCTGCTGAACATGGACTATGAAGGTGGAACATCTTCCCGTTTATTTTGCAATTAAATACATACGTAATTGAATGAGGTTTACTGGCATACCGATTCCAAGGATTTACCGTGCTTCTTAGAAATATTACACTATGTGGTATGAAATATAATTTGTCCTTGTTATAACCATTAACATCTAGAGCCTTTTCTGGAATTTCTTATACTAAGGCATCGCAATTATTTTTCATTTTACGCTGTGTTGCTCGCAAGTTCTAACATATATATGAACCAACTGGAAATAATTCTTTGGCACGCATTCGAGTACAATTGTTTCCTTCTGGTTTTCACAAAGCTTCGCAGAACAACTGATGTTGGTAAGATTTTTATTATTTTATTCTATTTTTAAAGCGTAGGGGCATATGTTGCATAATCTTGTTTGTTAACTAGGGCACTTGCTTTCGAAACCTAGTACTTCTGAAGAAAGATTAACACAAGAAGCAGTGCAGGGTAAGTGTTTCCCTAATCAGCTCTTACTTTCGCTTACTACGACACACGATATAATCTTTTATTTTTCTAATCTTTTAATCTTTTAAAATGAATGTTAACAATTACCAGAACTGTATTAAGAAGTTATTATCGATAAAACGTACATAATATAAATGTAATCTGTAATTCCTAGTGTTTTATATGTACAACAATTTGAATCAGATATGATGATATTTGATATTTATATCGAAGATTTAATTAAGAGAAATGGCACTGTAAACTAACTTTAAGTTTTGCACCCATATATTGCTGATGCTAATGATTCCTAATTAATTTGAAAATGATACTTAATTATCGATAGATAGTGCATTTTATGTTTATAAACGTGAAAAATACAATTTTCGTTTCACCGAACTATGGTTATCCTACAATATATGTTACGTCGCCCGACTCTCTACCTGGGCCGGACCTCACATCGCGGACGGATGGCAGCCAGATGTCCGCACATCCTTATCGCGTACTCTTGAAAACACTGGCAGCCCGACTATAAATCTCAGAAAACTCTGGCGAAAGTCTTTCATTGCAAACAAGGGCTTTTCCACGAAAGCGTTTTCTAAGGTTTCTGGTTAACATCTGGAAAACACGTGAACGCTAAGTGTTCACACGTGCGATGCCTCCTACTCCCAACTTTCCATCGAGGGTGGCTAATACCCTTCCTAGTCCATCGATAGTCTTACTAACCAATAGAAACAATTTCTATTACCCTCACTTCTCCAACCAAAAACTGTCATCAACAAATCAGATGATTCCGTGCGTTAGACACACCCATCCTTAGCTCACCTCCGACACAGCATCGTCACTATCAAGTTAGTTCGTCTTCGTTGTCAATTCAATCAACACGTCTACCACGATCGCTCAGTCCAACGAACTCACTGAGAAGCATCGTAAAGTCGCAATCTAACATTCTAACCGATCAATCAAGTCGACTGTTCTACTGCTCCTCAGACAGTCAAGTCTCTTCGACTAAGCAGACAGTCAAGTCTCTGCTCATCATTCGGCAAGTCATTCAAATATAATTCTAGCCATCGTGGCATTAACTTCAATTCACGCGAACGAGACATTCGATTCTTCGCGTCAACATACTTCGGACGGTTCTTGCATTCATTCGGCAAGCTAGTCTAATAATCTCACACGATATCGGGATTCATCGCGTTAACCGATATCCATTACAACATATTTATATATACGTTCCAAGTGTTGTGAAAAGTGGCGGAATAAATAAAAATAGATAACTGGAGACTACAGTTATTTCAATTTAACTACCCCTATTGTCGTAACTGAAATCAGGGGATCGCCCTGCTCGCGGTGTCGATCATCAGATCGTAACGGGAATTTACGACTCCCGTTGACGCTCCTAACGGAGACTCGTCTCCCCGCGACTGGACGAACAAACAGTATATGTATCATTAATATATTATAAGGAACTATTCGAATATACGCACAAAATCGTTTTTATGCGTATTTTTACATACAACTTTTATTTACTTGAAATTATTCGAAATTTGCGGATAAAATTATGCAGACTATATACACAGAAGAAAGGGGATTAATTTTACTATATACTTAATTTGAAAGAAAGTTGCGTGAACTTCTCATGACGTAAAGTGTAAAAATTTAATAGAATGTAGATACAGTTTTCTATTATCGTTACAGATAAAAAATTTGTTAAACACTGATAAAGTTAAAGCCATTAATAGTGGTTGCAGCAAAGATTTGTTATTAATTCAAGATGAATAGGTTTCAAACAAAAAATTCCAGTTACTACTTATAGATTTGAATTTATAAACAAAAACAAGAAATTAAAAATATTATAAAAAAGTTTATTCGCATTAAAAATATTATATTTTATCGCATATCAGAATTTTAGATCTTACGTTTAAAATAGTTTTTTTTACCTTTTTTTGCTAGTAAAGTTAATACTTTAATAAAAATGTCAGGATCGGGTTAACTGAATTGATCGTGTAGTAAAATATCGATCCAAATATCTTGGAATCGTTAAAAAAAATGCTTTCTTTATTGTGAAAAAATGGTACTTTATTACCGTTAATCATTTAACTGTAATATTGGCTATAATATTTAACAATAATATTTCTAGTACTTCAACATTAATATACGTTCTAAATAACATGTGAAGAAATTTGAGGTTAGGTTGGAAGATATCTACACCGGAAATGACGCCTGTAAAATGACGCACGTGATTGGTTAGAAATTAACCGCAGAACATCTTCATACGCTATTGATTATTTCCTGTAAATGAGGACTTTTAATATGATGTACAAAGTATATAAGATTTTGCATTAAAATTGTCGCAAATATTTTTAAAAATTAATTAGTCCTTTTCAGTCCAGCATACTACACATAACAAAATTCTGTCGCAGGCAAGAGATCCGCACATGTGTCCAGGCTGTTGGCCGTCAACGGCGACATTATTTGGCCTGTCTGTGTATGAGATAAGAAGTGACGACAGACGATTGGTAGGGGATAAACAAAGGGGAAAATTGTTTGTTTTTAGCAAATCGTGCATGAAGTTTTCTGACTGACGATGAGTCGCACCATAATCACTTTGTACATAAACGTCTCATCACTCCGTGTTTACGTAGCTTGAACATCAAAGCATCAACTAATTCCAAAATCGTCTGACGCGCGATACACATAGGCTTATTGTGACAAGCTACAGCAAATTATAGCAAGTTTTATTTGGTGAGCTCTAATCTCTTTTGTTCGTTACCTATGCACATGTGTTTTCTCAGGTCCAGAAAAGTTTTTTCAACGCTTGTACCACCAAGCTGTATGTGAGTTACTCTGGCTTGTCAATATGCCTTGTTCAAAGTTGAGAGCTGGATACTGTCACAGCTCTCTATCTTCCCATGTAATTATTATAATAGGAGCTTTATGAGGTATGGAGTAAATTGAATGCGTCTTTGTTCAATCTAGATGATCCAGAATGACGAATTATTACAAGTAGAACAACTAATCAAAGTAATATACATACACATATATGAAATATGTTTCATATGGATAGGAAATTACTTTGACATCTGACAAGCATTGCAATAAATATGTTGGTTCGGAAGTAATATTACTAGATACTTATTTTTACAGATTGCAATATTCTCTTCACTAATTCATAGATTGATCTTAGAACAAATGAAGAACTTTACATGTTATTGGATTAACAAATAAAATGTATTGTTCCTCACAAATGGCATGCAGAGGAGTAATGAAAATAAAAGACTGGTGTATGTTACAGTTCAAGTGACCCGAGAGGCTGAAATACTATTTATACAAATTGCGGATGGATGGATACCGTGAAAAATCTTTCACATACTGATTGTAGGAAAGCAGAGATGGCAAATGAAGCAACGTATTTTAAAATTGAATCCCTAAGTATAGCATGTAGATAATATTTTGAGTGTTGATGGAGGACAAAATTATGCACATTCCTTTTTCAATTCCAAGGAATTGCATCATCGATGAGTCGGTTGTCAAAACATGATGGAAATAGCTCATTGTTAATTGAACAAGTTTGATATAATTACACAAGCTAAAGATTTAACTTGAAATTTGTTTGAAGAAATTTACTTTTACTTATACATGATGTCAAGTGCGGTATTAAGTATCATGCTTTCATAACTATTGTTTCAAATATTTTTGTGTTGAAATATTATCGTTTGGGTGTCTGTTTTGTACTACAGGAGTACCCGAAATAATTTTACTCGTCGCGTACAGTTAAACAACTACAGGCAGTTGATTCTATTCCTGGAACGCGTTGGATTCGTGTTTACGTGGTACGTTGATTAGAATGATTTAGAGGTGGGTTCCTGGGGGTGTGAGTAATTATGTTTCAGCCAGGCTTGGACAGAGAAGGCGTTTAATCAACGGTTAAAGGTCTGCTTAAAATACACATGCTCTGGTAGTTCCTCATTGGATCGTTATAGATGTCGCCGTATACTTTCTACTAAATCCGTTTTCGGGAGACATTGATTAAGATGATAAGGGTCATATTTTGAAAGAGAGGGAGATAGGTGGTATGTTTTGGATAAAGGTAACAATTTTATATGAAGGAAAATTATTGTAAACATTGAATATAATTGGGGAAAATTGAGAAACTGGTGCAACTTGTTGTATTATGAGCTACAGATCTGGTGCTGTGTCTATCTCTTATCACTTTAATACGACGGATGAGACATTTGTATGCCATTTTCTGATAATGGAAAAAGTGTTTGTGCTGTATGTTTTGCATTCAATGAGAGGAAATGGTTCTGCAATTTCAATAACTCAAAGTACTTGTAACATAATGATAACCATAACACAATATAAATTTTCATGACAAATTCTATATTTATAAAAGTTTTGTCTTATGTTTCAATTACATAAGTACATGATAGATGTAACAAGTTTTTGTTCCATCAGTTTTTCGGCAGGTAAAAATCAAAATATAATCATTGAAGTCATATCTTTTTCAGATTCAAAATTGCAAATTTAATATAATTATTTTCCGGATTCATTACGCACATAAAATTCGCACTTCCATGCATTCTATTGATGCGAAAATATTCCAAATATATAGAATAATAGTAGTAAATATAAACACAATATATATTTTATTAGAAAGTGTGGGTATTCAGATTGAAGGACAAATTACACGTGAATGTGAAAAAACGACTAGTAAGTGTTTTTTGAATTATAGAAATTATAAATATATTTTAGAAAATAATATCAAACAATCCAGAGAAGCATTTTCCAAATGGAGGGAAAAAATGAATTACTATTTTACCTTCATCAACATTTCGATCAACGTTTTTCATGGATAGATAAACGCGAAAATAATTTAGTATGTATTATTTTCAATTGAACGTTCAACAATTTTGTATATTCAGAAAATTTATGCATGTATGACAATTAGACTATTTAGAACTGTTATATTTCAAAGTAATCTCAGTGCCAACGAAATTGGTTTATTGAAACTATATATGAATATGAGTCCTTTACATTACGCTTCATTTTTTTTTTTTTTTTAAACATACTAAATCTTATAAAAAGAACCTGATTACAAGTTCATTTGTATGAATATTGAAACACGATGTAAAACAACTATGGTATGTTGTAACCTTCTCTATTTCGTCTTGGTTGTATGCAATTCCATGCACTATTGGATATGAACAAAGGAATGACTACGAAACAGATTTGAAATTAATAACTTAATTACAATCATCTATGCGTTACAACAATTGAAGATTTTGAATTTGAATATATACAACGGAAGTAAAGTAAGAATCGTTTAACAATATATTTTTCCGATTAAAAAATAAAAAATTAATCAGTAATACATTTTTTAATTTCAGATTTATATAATATGCTTCAGATATACATTTTTGGAATATACTTGCTGTTTCTTCGTCCAGTCGCGGGGTGACGCGATCGCGTTGAGGCGCGTCAACGGGAGTCGTAAATTCCCGTTACCATTATACGAATCGACACCGCGAGCAGGGCGATCCCCTTATTTCTTTTAGGATAATAGGGGTGGTTGTGTTTGAATACCTGTAGTCTACAGTTATTTCATATACGTGTATTTACACCAGTTAACAACACGTAGATCGTATTCATAGAATCTTGGAGGTCATCGGACAGTACAATGTTTCACACGCGGGTTGATAGCGTTAGCGCGTTGAATGCCGATACCGTGTTAGATTAGTAGACGTGACTGGCCGATGAGCGCAGGAACAGTCCGAGGTATGTTAGAGCAAGTATATTTGACTGTCCGAGGAGTGTAATAGCCTTGACTTGACTCTCCGAGTTGTTGCAGAGAAGTGCCTGGCCCATCTCGTACTATTTAGGAGTAAGCTCGATGTGCGTGTACCCTTTCTGAACTAAGGACGCGGATTCGTTGTTCACACTTTTCGGTAGAAAAGTGAGCGTAACGATCGGCGATGCCCATTGGTTATAGCCGAATGTTAATAAACAAAAGACGAGGAGAAAGTCTCCTGCATATATGGCCCATGGGTATCCCTGTTCTTGGGAAAACCCAGCTGTTTCGCGTGGCACATCTGCTTTATCCGTAATTAGCAAGAGTGTGCAATAAACCCAAGGACCGTTCAAAGGACCATCCATAAAACCAAAAATACTTGTGTGAATAGAAGTTAAGCTGCAAAAGCTTCGGTTTATGGTGGTTCCTTGAGTTTCTTGCAGGTGAGTGTAACTAGCGATAGGCCTTGGCGGCCACACCGAAAGGGACGTCGCACGTAACCTCTCGCGCGACGTAACATACTCCCCCCGTTGAAAGGATACCGATCAAAAAGTCTGTACAGGTAAAAATGGGAGCTGTCGTCCAACTCGTGGGCGTTTGCTGGTAGTCTGCGTTTTGTTGGATCTGATTGACTCGATAGTAGGATAAGCGGCGTGGCACTTGGATCGAAGAAGCTTGCCGCCATAGGAGTGTTGGCTGCATAGATGATGGCGTCGTCATCGGGGCGAATTCGATGGTACGGCCGAAGGGCCGTTGCGTTGAAGGTGCGTTGTCTGCCTTGTAGTTTGGATCGTTGTGGTCCTCGGAAACGCCAGCATATTTGCCGTTGAATTTCACGATACATGAAGTGTCGTGATATAGCTCGGCCAATGAATTATCGTGGGACACCGTGGCACAGGAAGTGTATATATATATATGAAATTACATGTAAACGCCCTCGATTCTGACAGATCAGCGCTCTCACCCGAAACCGGAACTCGCAGTCCACCGTGACGAGAAGCACAAATATAAGCTACAACTCTCAGCCAGTCGGTCAGTCGTTCCCGCGCAACAGTGGAAGCAACATGGAAATATTTAGATCTCTATTACGCGCCGTTGGTCTGTTCGTGCCAAGCAAGGTAGATATCATTTCCGAACTACCACTGGAGGTTTCGCACCTGATACTTCGAAAATTGGATCCCTCCTCCCTGCAGAGCGCCGCGCTAGTCTCGCGCAAATGGTTGAACATATGCAGATCCGACAAGTGTCTTCGGCGGACAGCAAGAAGTCACATCCGGCGTACGAGAAAGGGGTTCAGGATGGAGTTTCTCGGAATAACAGCCGCTAAAGCTGCCGAGCAACAATCAAGGAGTAGAGTACGAGGTGCGAGGAACCTACGACACGAAGTAGGCTTATCCACTGCTCGTACGACGGTCATCGTTGGAAGGTTACGTGGTCCTCCGAAAATTTCGATGCGAAATCGTCCTATCGATGTTGAACCGCTAAAATCTATTAGACTGTAATTGATAGTATGTACCTTAATTCGACAGTTTGATTTTACGAGAACATGAAACTGCCTTGTCCTACGAAAATGATTCAGAACTGTAGCGCAAAGCTTGAAATAAAATGGTGCCATTGAGACGGCAATTTGTTTCAGCCGCGGCAGTTTTCTACAGAAATATCGACAATGTAACTCACATTGACGCTCAGTCGTGTACCGCGTTACACTCTATCTGTGGTCTAGAAAGGGTCTTGGCCGCCTTCGTGAGAAAGCCGTACCGTCTTTCGTGTTAACGGTGCACTCGCTCTGACAAGTGGGTCTCAGGACGGGCGGCAAAGTTTCTTTCAAAGAGCTTGCCCACTTCATTCCATAAGAGCGTCGGTTGATACGAGGACGACGAGATCGTCGGTCGTGCCGCCCTTCAGAAGCAGTGCCAGCCTCACCATGCGCTTTATCCGAGGAGAGGCTCCCTCCCACTGACACCGTGAAATAGGTGTGGTAGCCTGGGGGCAATTATCCGCATCGTCTCCGCTCATACCCGTCCGGAGATACCGTCCGTGTCCGGCGCTACGTCGCGGGAGGCTATCCTCGTCGTCCTGCATCTCCACGCATGCTTATAGACTGACGGAGCGTCATACTCGATTTTGTGATGGCGTGAACGTTATTGAAATATGTCATAACGTTACCAAACCCACTAGAACTATAAATTACTTTCCCACAGTACTTCGATTCATTCTATATTTTGAATAGTTCACAAGTACCCGTACTTCAGCACAAGGGATATATATTTCATCAAAGAAGCCCCGAATCAAGTATTGACTTTAGGATGTAATGGATTGTAGCCTTAAGTACTGAAACTGATTCCATTATGGGAGCAACTGCCACAAATAGGAATCTAATCATACTAACTAAAGACAAATTCTATCGACGAAATATTTAGCATGTAATCATAATATAAATTATACAATCATATAGTATAGTTTAATGTCATCATTAATTTCAATATTCGTACAATACCGCATATCATTTGCAAATGTATATTTTATACCAAATAGTATTGCAATTGTGCCACTCGGAAGACAAACATATTAATTCCATCTTCCGATATTACCTGTACTTATATAGAAACATAATACTAAATACTAAAATATATCATAAGTATTTCATATTTGAAACAACAGTAAACCGAACGGAATTAATCTGTTTGACTTCTATGCGGCTCAAGTCACGTATCAATATATGTACATTCTGTAGTTTTAATATTTTAAGCGTGCATTGTGCACAGGACAATTGTCTTCAATAAATTTTGCAGATCTGTTTATAGTAAGTGAGGGATCATTTGGCCAACGAAAAATAAGGCGACTTTTAAAAGATGCAATGAAACTTGCTTCTGCTGAACATGGACTATGAAGGTGGAACATCTTCCCGTTTATTTTGCAATTAAATACATACGTAATTGAATGAGGTTTACTGGCATACCGATTCCAAGGATTTACCGTGCTTCTTAGAAATATTACACTATGTGGTATGAAATATAATTTGTCCTTGTTATAACCATTAACATCTAGAGCCTTTTCTGGAATTTCTTATACTAAGGCATCGCAATTATTTTTCATTTTACGCTGTGTTGCTCGCAAGTTCTAACATATATATGAACCAACTGGAAATAATTCTTTGGCACGCATTCGAGTACAATTGTTTCCTTCTGGTTTTCACAAAGCTTCGCAGAACAACTGATGTTGGTAAGATTTTTATTATTTTATTCTATTTTTAAAGCGTAGGGGCATATGTTGCATAATCTTGTTTGTTAACTAGGGCACTTGCTTTCGAAACCTAGTACTTCTGAAGAAAGATTAACACAAGAAGCAGTGCAGGGTAAGTGTTTCCCTAATCAGCTCTTACTTTCGCTTACTACGACACACGATATAATCTTTTATTTTTCTAATCTTTTAATCTTTTAAAATGAATGTTAACAATTACCAGAACTGTATTAAGAAGTTATTATCGATAAAACGTACATAATATAAATGTAATCTGTAATTCCTAGTGTTTTATATGTACAACAATTTGAATCAGATATGATGATATTTGATATTTATATCGAAGATTTAATTAAGAGAAATGGCACTGTAAACTAACTTTAAGTTTTGCACCCATATATTGCTGATGCTAATGATTCCTAATTAATTTGAAAATGATACTTAATTATCGATAGATAGTGCATTTTATGTTTATAAACGTGAAAAATACAATTTTCGTTTCACCGAACTATGGTTATCCTACAATATATGTTACGTCGCCCGACTCTCTACCTGGGCCGGACCTCACATCGCGGACGGATGGCAGCCAGATGTCCGCACATCCTTATCGCGTACTCTTGAAAACACTGGCAGCCCGACTATAAATCTCAGAAAACTTTGGCGAAAGTCTTTCATTGCAAACAAGGGCTTTTCCACGAAAGCGTTTTCTAAGGTTTCTGGTTAACATCTGGAAAACACGTGAACGCTAAGTGTTCACACGTGCGATGCCTCCTACTCCCAACTTTCCATCGAGGGTGGCTAATACCCTTCCTAGTCCATCGATAGTCTTACTAACCAATAGAAACAATTTCTATTACCCTCACTTCTCCAACCAAAAACTGTCATCAACAAATCAGATGATTCCGTGCGTTAGACACACCCATCCTTAGCTCACCTCCGACACAGCATCGTCACTATCAAGTTAGTTCGTCTTCGTTGTCAATTCAATCAACACGTCTACCACGATCGCTCAGTCCAACGAACTCACTGAGAAGCATCGTAAAGTCGCAATCTAACATTCTAACCGATCAATCAAGTCGACTGTTCTACTGCTCCTCAGACAGTCAAGTCTCTTCGACTAAGCAGACAGTCAAGTCTCTGCTCATCATTCGGCAAGTCATTCAAATATAATTCTAGCCATCGTGGCATTAACTTCAATTCACGCGAACGAGACATTCGATTCTTCGCGTCAACATACTTCGGACGGTTCTTGCATTCATTCGGCAAGCTAGTCTAATAATCTCACACGATATCGGGATTCATCGCGTTAACCGATATCCATTACAACATATTTATATATACGTTCCAAGTGTTGTGAAAAGTGGCGGAATAAATAAAAATAGATAACTGGAGACTACAGTTATTTCAATTTAACTACCCCTATTGTCGTAACTGAAATCAGGGGATCGCCCTGCTCGCGGTGTCGATCATCAGATCGTAACGGGAATTTACGACTCCCGTTGACGCTCCTAACGGAGACTCGTCTCCCCGCGACTGGACGAACAAACAGTATATGTATCATTAATATATTATAAGGAACTATTCGAATATACGCACAAAATCGTTTTTATGCGTATTTTTACATACAACTTTTATTTACTTGAAATTATTCGAAATTTGCGGATAAAATTATGCAGACTATATACACAGAAGAAAGGGGATTAATTTTACTATATACTTAATTTGAAAGAAAGTTGCGTGAACTTCTCATGACGTAAAGTGTAAAAATTTAATAGAATGTAGATACAGTTTTCTATTATCGTTACAGATAAAAAATTTGTTAAACACTGATAAAGTTAAAGCCATTAATAGTGGTTGCAGCAAAGATTTGTTATTAATTCAAGATGAATAGGTTTCAAACAAAAAATTCCAGTTACTACTTATAGATTTGAATTTATAAACAAAAACAAGAAATTAAAAATATTATAAAAAAGTTTATTCGCATTAAAAATATTATATTTTATCGCATATCAGAATTTTAGATCTTACGTTTAAAATAGTTTTTTTTACCTTTTTTTGCTAGTAAAGTTAATACTTTAATAAAAATGTCAGGATCGGGTTAACTGAATTGATCGTGTAGTAAAATATCGATCCAAATATCTTGGAATCGTTAAAAAAAATGCTTTCTTTATTGTGAAAAAATGGTACTTTATTACCGTTAATCATTTAACTGTAATATTGGCTATAATATTTAACAATAATATTTCTAGTACTTCAACATTAATATACGTTCTAAATAACATGTGAAGAAATTTGAGGTTAGGTTGGAAGATATCTACACCGGAAATGACGCCTGTAAAATGACGCACGTGATTGGTTAGAAATTAACCGCAGAACATCTTCATACGCTATTGATTATTTCCTGTAAATGAGGACTTTTAATATGATGTACAAAGTATATAAGATTTTGCATTAAAATTGTCGCAAATATTTTTAAAAATTAATTAGTCCTTTTCAGTCCAGCATACTACACATAACAAAATTCTGTCGCAGGCAAGAGATCCGCACATGTGTCCAGGCTGTTGGCCGTCAACGGCGACATTATTTGGCCTGTCTGTGTATGAGATAAGAAGTGACGACAGACGATTGGTAGGGGATAAACAAAGGGGAAAATTGTTTGTTTTTAGCAAATCGTGCATGAAGTTTTCTGACTGACGATGAGTCGCACCATAATCACTTTGTACATAAACGTCTCATCACTCCGTGTTTACGTAGCTTGAACATCAAAGCATCAACTAATTCCAAAATCGTCTGACGCGCGATACACATAGGCTTATTGTGACAAGCTACAGCAAATTATAGCAAGTTTTATTTGGTGAGCTCTAATCTCTTTTGTTCGTTACCTATGCACATGTGTTTTCTCAGGTCCAGAAAAGTTTTTTCAACGCTTGTACCACCAAGCTGTATGTGAGTTACTCTGGCTTGTCAATATGCCTTGTTCAAAGTTGAGAGCTGGATACTGTCACAGCTCTCTATCTTCCCATGTAATTATTATAATAGGAGCTTTATGAGGTATGGAGTAAATTGAATGCGTCTTTGTTCAATCTAGATGATCCAGAATGACGAATTATTACAAGTAGAACAACTAATCAAAGTAATATACATACACATATATGAAATATGTTTCATATGGATAGGAAATTACTTTGACATCTGACAAGCATTGCAATAAATATGTTGGTTCGGAAGTAATATTACTAGATACTTATTTTTACAGATTGCAATATTCTCTTCACTAATTCATAGATTGATCTTAGAACAAATGAAGAACTTTACATGTTATTGGATTAACAAATAAAATGTATTGTTCCTCACAAATGGTATGCAGAGGAGTAATGAAAATAAAAGACTGGTGTATGTTACAGTTCAAGTGACCCGAGAGGCTGAAATACTATTTATACAAATTGCGGATGGATGGATACCGTGAAAAATCTTTCACATACTGATTGTAGGAAAGCAGAGATGGCAAATGAAGCAACGTATTTTAAAATTGAATCCCTAAGTATAGCATGTAGATAATATTTTGAGTGTTGATGGAGGACAAAATTATGCACATTCCTTTTTCAATTCCAAGGAATTGCATCATCGATGAGTCGGTTGTCAAAACATGATGGAAATAGCTCATTGTTAATTGAACAAGTTTGATATAATTACACAAGCTAAAGATTTAACTTGAAATTTGTTTGAAGAAATTTACTTTTACTTATACATGATGTCAAGTGCGGTATTAAGTATCATGCTTTCATAACTATTGTTTCAAATATTTTTGTGTTGAAATATTATCGTTTGGGTGTCTGTTTTGTACTACAGGAGTACCCGAAATAATTTTACTCGTCGCGTACAGTTAAACAACTACAGGCAGTTGATTCTATTCCTGGAACGCGTTGGATTCGTGTTTACGTGGTACGTTGATTAGAATGATTTAGAGGTGGGTTCCTGGGGGTGTGAGTAATTATGTTTCAGCCAGGCTTGGACAGAGAAGGCGTTTAATCAACGGTTAAAGGTCTGCTTAAAATACACATGCTCTGGTAGTTCCTCATTGGATCGTTATAGATGTCGCCGTATACTTTCTACTAAATCCGTTTTCGGGAGACATTGATTAAGATGATAAGGGTCATATTTTGAAAGAGAGGGAGATAGGTGGTGTGTTTTGGATAAAGGTAACAATTTTATATGAAGGAAAATTATTGTAAACATTGAATATAATTGGGGAAAATTGAGAAACTGGTGCAACTTGTTGTATTATGAGCTACAGATCTGGTGCTGTGTCTATCTCTTATCACTTTAATACGACGGATGAGACATTTGTATGCCATTTTCTGATAATGGAAAAAGTGTTTGTGCTGTATGTTTTGCATTCAATGAGAGGAAATGGTTCTGCAATTTCAATAACTCAAAGTACTTGTAACATAATGATAACCATAACACAATATAAATTTTCATGACAAATTCTATATTTATAAAAGTTTTGTCTTATGTTTCAATTACATAAGTACATGATAGATGTAACAAGTTTTTGTTCCATCAGTTTTTCGGCAGGTAAAAATCAAAATATAATCATTGAAGTCATATCTTTTTCAGATTCAAAATTGCAAATTTAATATAATTATTTTCCGGATTCATTACGCACATAAAATTCGCACTTCCATGCATTCTATTGATGCGAAAATATTCCAAATATATAGAATAATAGTAGTAAATATAAACACAATATATATTTTATTAGAAAGTGTGGGTATTCAGATTGAAGGACAAATTACACGTGAATGTGAAAAAACGACTAGTAAGTGTTTTTTGAATTATAGAAATTATAAATATATTTTATAAAATAATATCAAACAATCCAGAGAAGCATTTTCCAAATGGAGGGAAAAAATGAATTACTATTTTACCTTCATCAACATTTCGATCAACGTTTTTCATGGATAGATAAACGCGAAAATAATTTAGTATGTATTATTTTCAATTGAACGTTCAACAATTTTGTATATTCAGAAAATTTATGCATGTATGACAATTAGACTATTTAGAACTGTTATATTTCAAAGTAATCTCAGTGCCAACGAAATTGGTTTATTGAAACTATATATGAATATGAGTCCTTTACATTACGCTTCATTTTTTTTTTTTAAACATACTAAATCTTATAAAAAGAACCTGATTACAAGTTCATTTGTATGAATATTGAAACACGATGTAAAACAACTATGGTATGTTGTAACCTTCTCTATTTCGTCTTGGTTGTATGCAATTCCATGCACTATTGGATATGAACAAAGGAATGACTACGAAACAGATTTGAAATTAATAACTTAATTACAATCATCTATGCGTTACAACAATTGAAGATTTTGAATTTGAATATATACAACGGAAGTAAAGTAAGAATCGTTTAACAATATATTTTTCCGATTAAAAAATAAAAAATTAATCAGTAATACATTTTTTAATTTCAGATTTATATAATATGCTTCAGATATACATTTTTGGAATATACTTGCTGTTTCTTCGTCCAGTCGCGGGGTGACGCGATCGCGTTGAGGCGCGTCAACGGGAGTCGTAAATTCCCGTTACCATTATACGAATCGACACCGCGAGCAGGGCGATCCCCTTATTTCTTTTAGGATAATAGGGGTGGTTGTGTTTGAATACCTGTAGTCTACAGTTATTTCATATACGTGTATTTACACCAGTTAACAACACGTAGATCGTATTCATAGAATCTTGGAGGTCATCGGACAGTACAATGTTTCACACGCGGGTTGATAGCGTTAGCGCGTTGAATGCCGATACCGTGTTAGATTAGTAGACGTGACTGGCCGATGAGCGCAGGAACAGTCCGAGGTATGTTAGAGCAAGTATATTTGACTGTCCGAGGAGTGTAATAGCCTTGACTTGACTCTCCGAGTTGTTGCAGAGAAGTGCCTGGCCCATCTCGTACTATTTAGGAGTAAGCTCGATGTGCGTGTACCCTTTCTGAACTAAGGACGCGGATTCGTTGTTCACACTTTTCGGTAGAAAAGTGAGCGTAACGATCGGCGATGCCCATTGGTTATAGCCGAATGTTAATAAACAAAAGACGAGGAGAAAGTCTCCTGCATATATGGCCCATGGGTATCCCTGTTCTTGGGAAAACCCAGCTATTTCGCGTGGCACATCTGCTTTATCCGTAATTAGCAAGAGTGTGCAATAAACCCAAGGACCGTTCAAAGGACCATCCATAAAACCAAAAATACTTGTGTGAATAGAAGTTAAGCTGCAAAAGCTTCGGTTTATGGTGGTTCCTTGAGTTTCTTGCAGGTGAGTGTAACTAGCGATAGGCCTTGGCGGCCACACCGAAAGGGACGTCGCACGTAACCTCTCGCGCGACGTAACATACTCCCCCCGTTGAAAGGATACCGATCAAAAAGTCTGTACAGGTAAAAATGGGAGCTGTCGTCCAACTCGTGTGCGTTTGCTGGTAGTCTGCGTTTTGTTGGATCTGATTGACTCGATAGTAGGATAAGCGGCGTGGCACTTGGATCGAAGAAGCTTGCCGCCATAGGAGTGTTGGCTGCATAGATGATGGCGTCGTCATCGGGGCGAATTCGATGGTACGGCCGAAGGGCCGTTGCGTTGAAGGTGCGTTGTCTGCCTTGTAGTTTGGATCGTTGTGGTCCTCGGAAACGCCAGCATATTTGCCGTTGAATTTCACGATACATGAAGTGTCGTGATATAGCTCGGCCAATGAATTATCGTGGGACACCTTGGCACAGGAAGTGTATATATATATATGAAATTACATGTAAACGCCCTCGATTCTGACAGATCAGCGCTCTCACCCGAAACCGGAACTCGCAGTCCACCGTGACGAGAAGCACAAATATAAGCTACAACTCTCAGCCAGTCGGTCAGTCGTTCCCGCGCAACAGTGGAAGCAACATGGAAATATTTAGATCTCTATTACGCGCCGTTGGTCTGTTCGTGCCAAGCAAGGTAGATATCATTTCCGAACTACCACTGGAGGTTTCGCACCTGATACTTCGAAAATTGGATCCCTCCTCCCTGCAGAGCGCCGCGCTAGTCTCGCGCAAATGGTTGAACATATGCAGATCCGACAAGTGTCTTCGGCGGACAGCAAGAAGTCACATCCGGCGTACGAGAAAGGGGTTCAGGATGGAGTTTCTTGGAACAACAGCCGCTAAAGCTGCCGAACAACAATCAAGGAGTAGAGTACGAGGTGCGAGGAACCTACGACACGAAGTAGGCTTATCCACTGCTCGTACGACGGTCATCGTTGGAAGGTTACGTGGTCCTCCGAAAATTTCGATGCGAAATCGTCCTATCGATGTTGAACCGCTAAAATGTATTAGACTGTAATTGATAGTATGTACCTTAATTCGACAGTTTGATTTTACGAGAACATGAAACTGCCTTGTCCTACGAAAATGATTCAGAACTGTAGCGCAAAGCTTGAAATAAAATGGTGCCATTGAGACGGCAATTTGTTTCAGCCGCGGCAGTTTTCTTCAGTAATATCGACAATGTAACTCACATTGACGCTCAGTCGTGTACCGCGTTACACTCTATCTGTGGTCTAGAAAGCGTCTTGGCCGCCTTCGTGAGAAAGCCGTACCGTCTTTCGTGTTAACGGTGCACTCGCTCTGACAAGTGGGTCTCAGGACGGGCGGCAAAGTTTCTTTCAAAGAGCTTGCCCACTTCATTCCATAAGAGCGTCGGTTGATACGAGGACGACGAGATCGTCGGTCGTGCCGCCCTTCAGAAGCAGTGCCAGCCTCACCATGCGCTTTATCCGAGGAGAGGCTCCCTCCCACTGACACCGTGAAATAGGTGTGGTAGCCTGGGGGCAATTATCCGCATCGTCTCCGCTCATACCCGTCCGGAGATACCGTCCGTGTCCGGCGCTACGTCGCGGGAGGCTATCCTCGTCGTCCTGCATCTCCACGCATGCTTATAGACTGACGGAGCGTCATACTCGATTTTGTGATGGCGTGAACGTTATTGAAATATGTCATAACGTTACCAAACCCACTAGAACTATAAATTACTTTCCCACAGTACTTCGATTCATTCTATATTTTGAATAGTTCACAAGTACCCGTACTTCAGCACAAGGGATATATATTTCATCAAAGAAGCCCCGAATCAAGTATTGACTTTAGGATGTAATGGATTGTAGCCTTAAGTACTGAAACTGATTCCATTATGGGAGCAACTGCCACAAATAGGAATCTAATCATACTAACTAAAGACAAATTCTATCGACGAAATATTTAGCATGTAATCATAATATAAATTATACAATCATATAGTATATTTTAATGTCATCATTAATTTCAATATTCGTACAATACCGCATATCATTTGCAAATGTATATTTTATACCAAATAGTATTGCAATTGTGCCACTCGGAAGACAAACATATTAATTCCATCTTCCGATATTACCTGTACTTATATAGAAACATAATACTAAATACTAAAATATATCATAAGTATTTCATATTTGAAACAACAGTAAACCGAACGGAATTAATCTGTTTGACTTCTATGCGGCTCAAGTCACGTATCAATATATGTACATTCTGTAGTTTTAATATTTTAAGCGTGCATTGTGCACAGGACAATTGTCTTCAATAAATTTTGCAGATCTGTTTATAGTAAGTGAGGGATCATTTGGCCAACGAAAAATAAGGCGACTTTTAAAAGATGCAATGAAACTTGCTTCTGCTGAACATGGACTATGAAGGTGGAACATCTTCCCGTTTATTTTGCAATTAAATACATACGTAATTGAATGAGGTTTACTGGCATACCGATTCCAAGGATTTACCGTGCTTCTTAGAAATATTACACTATGTGGTATGAAATATAATTTGTCCTTGTTATAACCATTAACATCTAGAGCCTTTTCTGGAATTTCTTATACTAAGGCATCGCAATTATTTTTCATTTTACGCTGTGTTGCTCGCAAGTTCTAACATATATATGAACCAACTGGAAATAATTCTTTGGCACGCATTCGAGTACAATTGTTTCCTTCTGGTTTTCACAAAGCTTCGCAGAACAACTGATGTTGGTAAGATTTTTATTATTTTATTCTATTTTTAAAGCGTAGGGGCATATGTTGCATAATCTTGTTTGTTAACTAGGGCACTTGCTTTCGAAACCTAGTACTTCTGAAGAAAGATTAACACAAGAAGCAGTGCAGGGTAAGTGTTTCCCTAATCAGCTCTTACTTTCGCTTACTACGACACACGATATAATCTTTTATTTTTCTAATCTTTTAATCTTTTAAAATGAATGTTAACAATTACCAGAACTGTATTAAGAAGTTATTATCGATAAAACGTACATAATATAAATGTAATCTGTAATTCCTAGTGTTTTATATGTACAACAATTTGAATCAGATATGATGATATTTGATATTTATATCGAAGATTTAATTAAGAGAAATGGCACTGTAAACTAACTTTAAGTTTTGCACCCATATATTGCTGATGCTAATGATTCCTAATTAATTTGAAAATGATACTTAATTATCGATAGATAGTGCATTTTATGTTTATAAACGTGAAAAATACAATTTTCGTTTCACCGAACTATGGTTATCCTACAATATATGTTACGTCGCCCGACTCTCTACCTGGGCCGGACCTCACATCGCGGACGGATGGCAGCCAGATGTCCGCACATCCTTATCGCGTACTCTTGAAAACACTGGCAGCCCGACTATAAATCTCAGAAAACTTTGGCGAAAGTCTTTCATTGCAAACAAGGGCTTTTCCACGAAAGCGTTTTCTAAGGTTTCTGGTTAACATCTGGAAAACACGTGAACGCTAAGTGTTCACACGTGCGATGCCTCCTACTCCCAACTTTCCATCGAGGGTGGCTAATACCCTTCCTAGTCCATCGATAGTCTTACTAACCAATAGAAACAATTTCTATTACCCTCACTTCTCCAACCAAAAACTGTCATCAACAAATCAGATGATTCCGTGCGTTAGACACACCCATCCTTAGCTCACCTCCGACACAGCATCGTCACTATCAAGTTAGTTCGTCTTCGTTGTCAATTCAATCAACACGTCTACCACGATCGCTCAGTCCAACGAACTCACTGAGAAGCATCGTAAAGTCGCAATCTAACATTCTAACCGATCAATCAAGTCGACTGTTCTACTGCTCCTCAGACAGTCAAGTCTCTTCGACTAAGCAGACAGTCAAGTCTCTGCTCATCATTCGGCAAGTCATTCAAATATAATTCTAGCCATCGTGGCATTAACTTCAATTCACGCGAACGAGACATTCGATTCTTCGCGTCAACATACTTCGGACGGTTCTTGCATTCATTCGGCAAGCTAGTCTAATAATCTCACACGATATCGGGATTCATCGCGTTAACCGATATCCATTACAACATATTTATATATACGTTCCAAGTGTTGTGAAAAGTGGCGGAATAAATAAAAATAGATAACTGGAGACTACAGTTATTTCAATTTAACTACCCCTATTGTCGTAACTGAAATCAGGGGATCGCCCTGCTCGCGGTGTCGATCATCAGATCGTAACGGGAATTTACGACTCCCGTTGACGCTCCTAACGGAGACTCGTCTCCCCGCGACTGGACGAACAAACAGTATATGTATCATTAATATATTATAAGGAACTATTCGAATATACGCACAAAATCGTTTTTATGCGTATTTTTACATACAACTTTTATTTACTTGAAATTATTCGAAATTTGCGGATAAAATTATGCAGACTATATACACAGAAGAAAGGGGATTAATTTTACTATATACTTAATTTGAAAGAAAGTTGCGTGAACTTCTCATGACGTAAAGTGTAAAAATTTAATAGAATGTAGATACAGTTTTCTATTATCGTTACAGATAAAAAATTTGTTAAACACTGATAAAGTTAAAGCCATTAATAGTGGTTGCAGCAAAGATTTGTTATTAATTCAAGATGAATAGGTTTCAAACAAAAAATTCCAGTTACTACTTATAGATTTGAATTTATAAACAAAAACAAGAAATTAAAAATATTATAAAAAAGTTTATTCGCATTAAAAATATTATATTTTATCGCATATCAGAATTTTAGATCTTACGTTTAAAATAGTTTTTTTTACCTTTTTTTGCTAGTAAAGTTAATACTTTAATAAAAATGTCAGGATCGGGTTAACTGAATTGATCGTGTAGTAAAATATCGATCCAAATATCTTGGAATCGTTAAAAAAAATGCTTTCTTTATTGTGAAAAAATGGTACTTTATTACCGTTAATCATTTAACTGTAATATTGGCTATAATATTTAACAATAATATTTCTAGTACTTCAACATTAATATACGTTCTAAATAACATGTGAAGAAATTTGAGGTTAGGTTGGAAGATATCTACACCGGAAATGACGCCTGTAAAATGACGCACGTGATTGGTTAGAAATTAACCGCAGAACATCTTCATACGCTATTGATTATTTCCTGTAAATGAGGACTTTTAATATGATGTACAAAGTATATAAGATTTTGCATTAAAATTGTCGCAAATATTTTTAAAAATTAATTAGTCCTTTTCAGTCCAGCATACTACACATAACAAAATTCTGTCGCAGGCAAGAGATCCGCACATGTGTCCAGGCTGTTGGCCGTCAACGGCGACATTATTTGGCCTGTCTGTGTATGAGATAAGAAGTGACGACAGACGATTGGTAGGGGATAAACAAAGGGGAAAATTGTTTGTTTTTAGCAAATCGTGCATGAAGTTTTCTGACTGACGATGAGTCGCACCATAATCACTTTGTACATAAACGTCTCATCACTCCGTGTTTACGTAGCTTGAACATCAAAGCATCAACTAATTCCAAAATCGTCTGACGCGCGATACACATAGGCTTATTGTGACAAGCTACAGCAAATTATAGCAAGTTTTATTTGGTGAGCTCTAATCTCTTTTGTTCGTTACCTATGCACATGTGTTTTCTCAGGTCCAGAAAAGTTTTTTCAACGCTTGTACCACCAAGCTGTATGTGAGTTACTCTGGCTTGTCAATATGCCTTGTTCAAAGTTGAGAGCTGGATACTGTCACAGCTCTCTATCTTCCCATGTAATTATTATAATAGGAGCTTTATGAGGTATGGAGTAAATTGAATGCGTCTTTGTTCAATCTAGATGATCCAGAATGACGAATTATTACAAGTAGAACAACTAATCAAAGTAATATACATACACATATATGAAATATGTTTCATATGGATAGGAAATTACTTTGACATCTGACAAGCATTGCAATAAATATGTTGGTTCGGAAGTAATATTACTAGATACTTATTTTTACAGATTGCAATATTCTCTTCACTAATTCATAGATTGATCTTAGAACAAATGAAGAACTTTACATGTTATTGGATTAACAAATAAAATGTATTGTTCCTCACAAATGGCATGCAGAGGAGTAATGAAAATAAAAGACTGGTGTATGTTACAGTTCAAGTGACCCGAGAGGCTGAAATACTATTTATACAAATTGCGGATGGATGGATACCGTGAAAAATCTTTCACATACTGATTGTAGGAAAGCAGAGATGGCAAATGAAGCAACGTATTTTAAAATTGAATCCCTAAGTATAGCATGTAGATAATATTTTGAGTGTTGATGGAGGACAAAATTATGCACATTCCTTTTTCAATTCCAAGGAATTGCATCATCGATGAGTCGGTTGTCAAAACATGATGGAAATAGCTCATTGTTAATTGAACAAGTTTGATATAATTACACAAGCTAAAGATTTAACTTGAAATTTGTTTGAAGAAATTTACTTTTACTTATACATGATGTCAAGTGCGGTATTAAGTATCATGCTTTCATAACTATTGTTTCAAATATTTTTGTGTTGAAATATTATCGTTTGGGTGTCTGTTTTGTACTACAGGAGTACCCGAAATAATTTTACTCGTCGCGTACAGTTAAACAACTACAGGCAGTTGATTCTATTCCTGGAACGCGTTGGATTCGTGTTTACGTGGTACGTTGATTAGAATGATTTAGAGGTGGGTTCCTGGGGGTGTGAGTAATTATGTTTCAGCCAGGCTTGGACAGAGAAGGCGTTTAATCAACGGTTAAAGGTCTGCTTAAAATACACATGCTCTGGTAGTTCCTCATTGGATCGTTATAGATGTCGCCGTATACTTTCTACTAAATCCGTTTTCGGGAGACATTGATTAAGATGATAAGGGTCATATTTTGAAAGAGAGGGAGATAGGTGGTGTGTTTTGGATAAAGGTAACAATTTTATATGAAGGAAAATTATTGTAAACATTGAATATAATTGGGGAAAATTGAGAAACTGGTGCAACTTGTTGTATTATGAGCTACAGATCTGGTGCTGTGTCTATCTCTTATCACTTTAATACGACGGATGAGACATTTGTATGCCATTTTCTGATAATGGAAAAAGTGTTTGTGCTGTATGTTTTGCATTCAATGAGAGGAAATGGTTCTGCAATTTCAATAACTCAAAGTACTTGTAACATAATGATAACCATAACACAATATAAATTTTCATGACAAATTCTATATTTATAAAAGTTTTGTCTTATGTTTCAATTACATAAGTACATGATAGATGTAACAAGTTTTTGTTCCATCAGTTTTTCGGCAGGTAAAAATCAAAATATAATCATTGAAGTCATATCTTTTTCAGATTCAAAATTGCAAATTTAATATAATTATTTTCCGGATTCATTACGCACATAAAATTCGCACTTCCATGCATTCTATTGATGCGAAAATATTCCAAATATATAGAATAATAGTAGTAAATATAAACACAATATATATTTTATTAGAAAGTGTGGGTATTCAGATTGAAGGACAAATTACACGTGAATGTGAAAAAACGACTAGTAAGTGTTTTTTGAATTATAGAAATTATAAATATATTTTAGAAAATAATATCAAACAATCCAGAGAAGCATTTTCCAAATGGAGGGAAAAAATGAATTACTATTTTACCTTCATCAACATTTCGATCAACGTTTTTCATGGATAGATAAACGCGAAAATAATTTAGTATGTATTATTTTCAATTGAACGTTCAACAATTTTGTATATTCAGAAAATTTATGCATGTATGACAATTAGACTATTTAGAACTGTTATATTTCAAAGTAATCTCAGTGCCAACGAAATTGGTTTATTGAAACTATATATGAATATGAGTCCTTTACATTACGCTTCATTTTTTTTTTTTAAACATACTAAATCTTATAAAAAGAACCTGATTACAAGTTCATTTGTATGAATATTGAAACACGATGTAAAACAACTATGGTATGTTGTAACCTTCTCTATTTCGTCTTGGTTGTATGCAATTCCATGCACTATTGGATATGAACAAAGGAATGACTACGAAACAGATTTGAAATTAATAACTTAATTACAATCATCTATGCGTTACAACAATTGAAGATTTTGAATTTGAATATATACAACGGAAGTAAAGTAAGAATCGTTTAACAATATATTTTTCCGATTAAAAAATAAAAAATTAATCAGTAATACATTTTTTAATTTCAGATTTATATAATATGCTTCAGATATACATTTTTGGAATATACTTGCTGTTTCTTCGTCCAGTCGCGGGGTGACGCGATCGCGTTGAGGCGCGTCAACGGGAGTCGTAAATTCCCGTTACCATTATACGAATCGACACCGCGAGCAGGGCGATCCCCTTATTTCTTTTAGGATAATAGGGGTGGTTGTGTTTGAATACCTGTAGTCTACAGTTATTTCATATACGTGTATTTACACCAGTTAACAACACGTAGATCGTATTCATAGAATCTTGGAGGTCATCGGACAGTACAATGTTTCACACGCGGGTTGATAGCGTTAGCGCGTTGAATGCCGATACCGTGTTAGATTAGTAGACGTGACTGGCCGATGAGCGCAGGAACAGTCCGAGGTATGTTAGAGCAAGTATATTTGACTGTCCGAGGAGTGTAATAGCCTTGACTTGACTCTCCGAGTTGTTGCAGAGAAGTGCCTGGCCCATCTCGTACTATTTAGGAGTAAGCTCGATGTGCGTGTACCCTTTCTGAACTAAGGACGCGGATTCGTTGTTCACACTTTTCGGTAGAAAAGTGAGCGTAACGATCGGCGATGCCCATTGGTTATAGCCGAATGTTAATAAACAAAAGACGAGGAGAAAGTCTCCTGCATATATGGCCCATGGGTATCCCTGTTCTTGGGAAAACCCAGCTGTTTCGCGTGGCACATCTGCTTTATCCGTAATTAGCAAGAGTGTGCAATAAACCCAAGGACCGTTCAAAGGACCATCCATAAAACCAAAAATACTTGTGTGAATAGAAGTTAAGCTGCAAAAGCTTCGGTTTATGGTGGTTCCTTGAGTTTCTTGCAGGTGAGTGTAACTAGCGATAGGCCTTGGCGGCCACACCGAAAGGGACGTCGCACGTAACCTCTCGCGCGACGTAACATACTCCCCCCGTTGAAAGGATACCGATCAAAAAGTCTGTACAGGTAAAAATGGGAGCTGTCGTCCAACTCGTGGGCGTTTGCTGGTAGTCTGCGTTTTGTTGGATCAGATTGACTCGATAGTAGGATAAGCGGCGTGGCACTTGGATCGAAGAAGCTTGCTGCCATAGGAGTGTTGGCTGCATAGATGATGGCGTCGTCATCGGGGCGAATTCGATGGTACGGCCGAAGGGCCGTTGCGTTGAAGGTGCGTTGTCTGCCTTGTAGTTTGGATCGTTGTGGTCCTCGGAAACGCCAGCATATTTGCCGTTGAATTTCACGATACATGAAGTGTCGTGATATAGCTCGGCCAATGAATTATCGTGGGACACCTTGGCACAGGAAGTGTATATATATATATGAAATTACATGTAAACGCCCTCGATTCTGACAGATCAGCGCTCTCACCCGAAACCGGAACTCGCAGTCCACCGTGACGAGAAGCACAAATATAAGCTACAACTCTCAGCCAGTCGGTCAGTCGTTCCCGCGCAACAGTGGAAGCAACATGGAAATATTTAGATCTCTATTACGCGCCGTTGGTCTGTTCGTGCCAAGCAAGGTAGATATCATTTCCGAACTACCACTGGAGGTTTCGCACCTGATACTTCGAAAATTGGATCCCTCCTCCCTGCAGAGCGCCGCGCTAGTCTCGCGCAAATGGTTGAACATATGCAGATCCGACAAGTGTCTTCGGCGGACAGCAAGAAGTCACATCCGGCGTACGAGAAAGGGGTTCAGGATGGAGTTTCTTGGAACAACAGCCGCTAAAGCTGCCGAACAACAATCAAGGAGTAGAGTACGAGGTGCGAGGAACCTACGACACGAAGTAGGCTTATCCACTGCTCGTACGACGGTCATCGTTGGAAGGTTACGTGGTCCTCCGAAAATTTCGATGCGAAATCGTCCTATCGATGTTGAACCGCTAAAATGTATTAGACTGTAATTGATAGTATGTACCTTAATTCGACAGTTTGATTTTACGAGAACATGAAACTGCCTTGTCCTACGAAAATGATTCAGAACTGTAGCGCAAAGCTTGAAATAAAATGGTGCCATTGAGACGGCAATTTGTTTCAGCCGCGGCAGTTTTCTTCAGTAATATCGACAATGTAACTCACATTGACGCTCAGTCGTGTACCGCGTTACACTCTATCTGTGGTCTAGAAAGGGTCTTGGCCGCCTTCGTGAGAAAGCCGTACCGTCTTTCGTGTTAACGGTGCACTCGCTCTGACAAGTGGGTCTCAGGACGGGCGGCAAAGTTTCTTTCAAAGAGCTTGCCCACTTCATTCCATAAGAGCGTCGGTTGATACGAGGACGACGAGATCGTCGGTCGTGCCGCCCTTCAGAAGCAGTGCCAGCCTCACCATGCGCTTTATCCGAGGAGAGGCTCCCTCCCACTGACACCGTGAAATAGGTGTGGTAGCCTGGGGGCAATTATCCGCATCGTCTCCGCTCATACCCGTCCGGAGATACCGTCCGTGTCCGGCGCTACGTCGCGGGAGGCTATCCTCGTCGTCCTGCATCTCCACGCATGCTTATAGACTGACGGAGCGTCATACTCGATTTTGTGATGGCGTGAACGTTATTGAAATATGTCATAACGTTACCAAACCCACTAGAACTATAAATTACTTTCCCACAGTACTTCGATTCATTCTATATTTTGAATAGTTCACAAGTACCCGTACTTCAGCACAAGGGATATATATTTCATCAAAGAAGCCCCGAATCAAGTATTGACTTTAGGATGTAATGGATTGTAGCCTTAAGTACTGAAACTGATTCCATTATGGGAGCAACTGCCACAAATAGGAATCTAATCATACTAACTAAAGACAAATTCTATCGACGAAATATTTAGCATGTAATCATAATATAAATTATACAATCATATAGTATAGTTTAATGTCATCATTAATTTCAATATTCGTACAATACCGCATATCATTTGCAAATGTATATTTTATACCAAATAGTATTGCAATTGTGCCACTCGGAAGACAAACATATTAATTCCATCTTCCGATATTACCTGTACTTATATAGAAACATAATACTAAATACTAAAATATATCATAAGTATTTCATATTTGAAACAACAGTAAACCGAACGGAATTAATCTGTTTGACTTCTATGCGGCTCAAGTCACGTATCAATATATGTACATTCTGTAGTTTTAATATTTTAAGCGTGCATTGTGCACAGGACAATTGTCTTCAATAAATTTTGCAGATCTGTTTATAGTAAGTGAGGGATCATTTGGCCAACGAAAAATAAGGCGACTTTTAAAAGATGCAATGAAACTTGCTTCTGCTGAACATGGACTATGAAGGTGGAACATCTTCCCGTTTATTTTGCAATTAAATACATACGTAATTGAATGAGGTTTACTGGCATACCGATTCCAAGGATTTACCGTGCTTCTTAGAAATATTACACTATGTGGTATGAAATATAATTTGTCCTTGTTATAACCATTAACATCTAGAGCCTTTTCTGGAATTTCTTATACTAAGGCATCGCAATTATTTTTCATTTTACGCTGTGTTGCTCGCAAGTTCTAACATATATATGAACCAACTGGAAATAATTCTTTGGCACGCATTCGAGTACAATTGTTTCCTTCTGGTTTTCACAAAGCTTCGCAGAACAACTGATGTTGGTAAGATTTTTATTATTTTATTCTATTTTTAAAGCGTAGGGGCATATGTTGCATAATCTTGTTTGTTAACTAGGGCACTTGCTTTCGAAACCTAGTACTTCTGAAGAAAGATTAACACAAGAAGCAGTGCAGGGTAAGTGTTTCCCTAATCAGCTCTTACTTTCGCTTACTACGACACACGATATAATCTTTTATTTTTCTAATCTTTTAATCTTTTAAAATGAATGTTAACAATTACCAGAACTGTATTAAGAAGTTATTATCGATAAAACGTACATAATATAAATGTAATCTGTAATTCCTAGTGTTTTATATGTACAACAATTTGAATCAGATATGATGATATTTGATATTTATATCGAAGATTTAATTAAGAGAAATGGCACTGTAAACTAACTTTAAGTTTTGCACCCATATATTGCTGATGCTAATGATTCCTAATTAATTTGAAAATGATACTTAATTATCGATAGATAGTGCATTTTATGTTTATAAACGTGAAAAATACAATTTTCGTTTCACCGAACTATGGTTATCCTACAATATATGTTACGTCGCCCGACTCTCTACCTGGGCCGGACCTCACATCGCGGACGGATGGCAGCCAGATGTCCGCACATCCTTATCGCGTACTCTTGAAAACACTGGCAGCCCGACTATAAATCTCAGAAAACTTTGGCGAAAGTCTTTCATTGCAAACAAGGGCTTTTCCACGAAAGCGTTTTCTAAGGTTTCTGGTTAACATCTGGAAAACACGTGAACGCTAAGTGTTCACACGTGCGATGCCTCCTACTCCCAACTTTCCATCGAGGGTGGCTAATACCCTTCCTAGTCCATCGATAGTCTTACTAACCAATAGAAACAATTTCTATTACCCTCACTTCTCCAACCAAAAACTGTCATCAACAAATCAGATGATTCCGTGCGTTAGACACACCCATCCTTAGCTCACCTCCGACACAGCATCGTCACTATCAAGTTAGTTCGTCTTCGTTGTCAATTCAATCAACACGTCTACCACGATCGCTCAGTCCAACGAACTCACTGAGAAGCATCGTAAAGTCGCAATCTAACATTCTAACCGATCAATCAAGTCGACTGTTCTACTGCTCCTCAGACAGTCAAGTCTCTTCGACTAAGCAGACAGTCAAGTCTCTGCTCATCATTCGGCAAGTCATTCAAATATAATTCTAGCCATCGTGGCATTAACTTCAATTCACGCGAACGAGACATTCGATTCTTCGCGTCAACATACTTCGGACGGTTCTTGCATTCATTCGGCAAGCTAGTCTAATAATCTCACACGATATCGGGATTCATCGCGTTAACCGATATCCATTACAACATATTTATATATACGTTCCAAGTGTTGTGAAAAGTGGCGGAATAAATAAAAATAGATAACTGGAGACTACAGTTATTTCAATTTAACTACCCCTATTGTCGTAACTGAAATCAGGGGATCGCCCTGCTCGCGGTGTCGATCATCAGATCGTAACGGGAATTTACGACTCCCGTTGACGCTCCTAACGGAGACTCGTCTCCCCGCGACTGGACGAACAAACAGTATATGTATCATTAATATATTATAAGGAACTATTCGAATATACGCACAAAATCGTTTTTATGCGTATTTTTACATACAACTTTTATTTACTTGAAATTATTCGAAATTTGCGGATAAAATTATGCAGACTATATACACAGAAGAAAGGGGATTAATTTTACTATATACTTAATTTGAAAGAAAGTTGCGTGAACTTCTCATGACGTAAAGTGTAAAAATTTAATAGAATGTAGATACAGTTTTCTATTATCGTTACAGATAAAAAATTTGTTAAACACTGATAAAGTTAAAGCCATTAATAGTGGTTGCAGCAAAGATTTGTTATTAATTCAAGATGAATAGGTTTCAAACAAAAAATTCCAGTTACTACTTATAGATTTGAATTTATAAACAAAAACAAGAAATTAAAAATATTATAAAAAAGTTTATTCGCATTAAAAATATTATATTTTATCGCATATCAGAATTTTAGATCTTACGTTTAAAATAGTTTTTTTTACCTTTTTTTGCTAGTAAAGTTAATACTTTAATAAAAATGTCAGGATCGGGTTAACTGAATTGATCGTGTAGTAAAATATCGATCCAAATATCTTGGAATCGTTAAAAAAAATGCTTTCTTTATTGTGAAAAAATGGTACTTTATTACCGTTAATCATTTAACTGTAATATTGGCTATAATATTTAACAATAATATTTCTAGTACTTCAACATTAATATACGTTCTAAATAACATGTGAAGAAATTTGAGGTTAGATTGGAAGATATCTACACCGGAAATGACGCCTGTAAAATGACGCACGTGATTGGTTAGAAATTAACCGCAGAACATCTTCATACGCTATTGATTATTTCCTGTAAATGAGGACTTTTAATATGATGTACAAAGTATATAAGATTTTGCATTAAAATTGTCGCAAATATTTTTAAAAATTAATTAGTCCTTTTCAGTCCAGCATACTACACATAACAAAATTCTGTCGCAGGCAAGAGATCCGCACATGTGTCCAGGCTGTTGGCCGTCAACGGCGACATTATTTGGCCTGTCTGTGTATGAGATAAGAAGTGACGACAGACGATTGGTAGGGGATAAACAAAGGGGAAAATTGTTTGTTTTTAGCAAATCGTGCATGAAGTTTTCTGACTGACGATGAGTCGCACCATAATCACTTTGTACATAAACGTCTCATCACTCCGTGTTTACGTAGCTTGAACATCAAAGCATCAACTAATTCCAAAATCGTCTGACGCGCGATACACATAGGCTTATTGTGACAAGCTACAGCAAATTATAGCAAGTTTTATTTGGTGAGCTCTAATCTCTTTTGTTCGTTACCTATGCACATGTGTTTTCTCAGGTCCAGAAAAGTTTTTTCAACGCTTGTACCACCAAGCTGTATGTGAGTTACTCTGGCTTGTCAATATGCCTTGTTCAAAGTTGAGAGCTGGATACTGTCACAGCTCTCTATCTTCCCATGTAATTATTATAATAGGAGCTTTATGAGGTATGGAGTAAATTGAATGCGTCTTTGTTCAATCTAGATGATCCAGAATGACGAATTATTACAAGTAGAACAACTAATCAAAGTAATATACATACACATATATGAAATATGTTTCATATGGATAGGAAATTACTTTGACATCTGACAAGCATTGCAATAAATATGTTGGTTCGGAAGTAATATTACTAGATACTTATTTTTACAGATTGCAATATTCTCTTCACTAATTCATAGATTGATCTTAGAACAAATGAAGAACTTTACATGTTATTGGATTAACAAATAAAATGTATTGTTCCTCACAAATGGCATGCAGAGGAGTAATGAAAATAAAAGACTGGTGTATGTTACAGTTCAAGTGACCCGAGAGGCTGAAATACTATTTATACAAATTGCGGATGGATGGATACCGTGAAAAATCTTTCACATACTGATTGTAGGAAAGCAGAGATGGCAAATGAAGCAACGTATTTTAAAATTGAATCCCTAAGTATAGCATGTAGATAATATTTTGAGTGTTGATGGAGGACAAAATTATGCACATTCCTTTTTCAATTCCAAGGAATTGCATCATCGATGAGTCGGTTGTCAAAACATGATGGAAATAGCTCATTGTTAATTGAACAAGTTTGATATAATTACACAAGCTAAAGATTTAACTTGAAATTTGTTTGAAGAAATTTACTTTTACTTATACATGATGTCAAGTGCGGTATTAAGTATCATGCTTTCATAACTATTGTTTCAAATATTTTTGTGTTGAAATATTATCGTTTGGGTGTCTGTTTTGTACTACAGGAGTACCCGAAATAATTTTACTCGTCGCGTACAGTTAAACAACTACAGGCAGTTGATTCTATTCCTGGAACGCGTTGGATTCGTGTTTACGTGGTACGTTGATTAGAATGATTTAGAGGTGGGTTCCTGGGGGTGTGAGTAATTATGTTTCAGCCAGGCTTGGACAGAGAAGGCGTTTAATCAACGGTTAAAGGTCTGCTTAAAATACACATGCTCTGGTAGTTCCTCATTGGATCGTTATAGATGTCGCCGTATACTTTCTACTAAATCCGTTTTCGGGAGACATTGATTAAGATGATAAGGGTCATATTTTGAAAGAGAGGGAGATAGGTGGTGTGTTTTGGATAAAGGTAACAATTTTATATGAAGGAAAATTATTGTAAACATTGAATATAATTGGGGAAAATTGAGAAACTGGTGCAACTTGTTGTATTATGAGCTACAGATCTGGTGCTGTGTCTATCTCTTATCACTTTAATACGACGGATGAGACATTTGTATGCCATTTTCTGATAATGGAAAAAGTGTTTGTGCTGTATGTTTTGCATTCAATGAGAGGAAATGGTTCTGCAATTTCAATAACTCAAAGTACTTGTAACATAATGATAACCATAACACAATATAAATTTTCATGACAAATTCTATATTTATAAAAGTTTTGTCTTATGTTTCAATTACATAAGTACATGATAGATGTAACAAGTTTTTGTTCCATCAGTTTTTCGGCAGGTAAAAATCAAAATATAATCATTGAAGTCATATCTTTTTCAGATTCAAAATTGCAAATTTAATATAATTATTTTCCGGATTCATTACGCACATAAAATTCGCACTTCCATGCATTCTATTGATGCGAAAATATTCCAAATATATAGAATAATAGTAGTAAATATAAACACAATATATATTTTATTAGAAAGTGTGGGTATTCAGATTGAAGGACAAATTACACGTGAATGTGAAAAAACGACTAGTAAGTGTTTTTTGAATTATAGAAATTATAAATATATTTTAGAAAATAATATCAAACAATCCAGAGAAGCATTTTCCAAATGGAGGGAAAAAATGAATTACTATTTTACCTTCATCAACATTTCGATCAACGTTTTTCATGGATAGATAAACGCGAAAATAATTTAGTATGTATTATTTTCAATTGAACGTTCAACAATTTTGTATATTCAGAAAATTTATGCATGTATGACAATTAGACTATTTAGAACTGTTATATTTCAAAGTAATCTCAGTGCCAACGAAATTGGTTTATTGAAACTATATATGAATATGAGTCCTTTACATTACGCTTCATTTTTTTTTTTTAAACATACTAAATCTTATAAAAAGAACCTGATTACAAGTTCATTTGTATGAATATTGAAACACGATGTAAAACAACTATGGTATGTTGTAACCTTCTCTATTTCGTCTTGGTTGTATGCAATTCCATGCACTATTGGATATGAACAAAGGAATGACTACGAAACAGATTTGAAATTAATAACTTAATTACAATCATCTATGCGTTACAACAATTGAAGATTTTGAATTTGAATATATACAACGGAAGTAAAGTAAGAATCGTTTAACAATATATTTTTCCGATTAAAAAATAAAAAATTAATCAGTAATACATTTTTTAATTTCAGATTTATATAATATGCTTCAGATATACATTTTTGGAATATACTTGCTGTTTCTTCGTCCAGTCGCGGGGTGACGCGATCGCGTTGAGGCGCGTCAACGGGAGTCGTAAATTCCCGTTACCATTATACGAATCGACACCGCGAGCAGGGCGATCCCCTTATTTCTTTTAGGATAATAGGGGTGGTTGTGTTTGAATACCTGTAGTCTACAGTTATTTCATATACGTGTATTTACACCAGTTAACAACACGTAGATCGTATTCATAGAATCTTGGAGGTCGTCGGACAGTACAATGTTTCACACGAGGGTTGATAGCGTTAGCGCGTTGAATGCCGATACCGTGATAGATTAGTAGACGTGACTGGCCGATGAGCGCAGGAACAGTCCGAGGTATGTTAGAGCAAGTATATTTGACTGTCCGAGGAGTGTAATAGCCTTGACTTGACTCTCCGAGTTGTTGCAGAGAAGTGCCTGGCCCATCTCGTACTATTTAGGAGTAAGCTCGATGTGCGTGTACCCTTTCTGAACTAAGGACGCGGATTCGTTGTTCACACTTTTCGGTAGAAAAGTGAGCGTAACGATCGGCGATGCCCATTGGTTATAGCCGAATGTTAATAAACAAAAGACGAGGAGAAAGTCTCCTGCATATATGGCCCATGGGTATCCCTGTTCTTGGGAAAACCCAGCTGTTTCGCGTGGCACATCTGCTTTATCCGTAATTAGCAAGAGTGTGCAATAAACCCAAGGACCGTTCAAAGGACCATCCATAAAACCAAAAATACTTGTGTGAATAGAAGTTAAGCTGCAAAAGCTTCGGTTTATGGTGGTTCCTTGAGTTTCTTGCAGGTGAGTGTAACTAGCGATAGGCCTTGGCGGCCACACCGAAAGGGACGTCGCACGTAACCTCTCGCGCGACGTAACATACTCCCCCCGTTGAAAGGATACCGATCAAAAAGTCTGTACAGGTAAAAATGGGAGCTGTCGTCCAACTCGTGTGCGTTTGCTGGTAGTCTGCGTTTTGTTGGATCTGATTGACTCGATAGTAGGATAAGCGGCGTGGCACTTGGATCGAAGAAGCTTGCCGCCATAGGAGTGTTGGCTGCATAGATGATGGCGTCGTCATCGGGGCGAATTCGATGGTACGGCCGAAGGGCCGTTGCGTTGAAGGTGCGTTGTCTGCCTTGTAGTTTGGATCGTTGTGGTCCTCGGAAACGCCAGCATATTTGCCGTTGAATTTCACGATACATGAAGTGTCGTGATATAGCTCGGCCAATGAATTATCGTGGGACACCTTGGCACAGGAAGTGTATATATATATATGAAATTACATGTAAACGCCCTCGATTCTGACAGATCAGCGCTCTCACCCGAAACCGGAACTCGCAGTCCACCGTGACGAGAAGCACAAATATAAGCTACAACTCTCCGCCAGTCGGTCAGTCGTTCCCGCGCAACAGTGGAAGCAACATGGAAATATTTAGATCTCTATTACGCGCCGTTGGTCTGTTCGTGCCAAGCAAGGTAGATATCATTTCCGAACTACCACTGGAGGTTTCGCACCTGATACTTCGAAAATTGGATCCCTCCTCCCTGCAGAGCGCCGCGCTTGTCTCGCGCAAATGGTTGAACATATGCAGATCCGACAAGTGTCTTCGGCGGACAGCAAGAAGTCACATCCGGCGTACGAGAAAGGGGTTCAGGATGGAGTTTCTCGGAACAACAGCCGCTAAAGCTGCCGAACAACAATCAAGGAGTAGAGTACGAGGTGCGAGGAACCTACGACACGAAGTAGGCTTATCCACTGCTCGTACGACGGTCATCGTTGGAAGGTTACGTGGTCCTCCGAAAATTTCGATGCGAAATCGTCCTATCGATGTTGAACCGCTAAAATGTATTAGACTGTAATTGATAGTATGTACCTTAATTCGACAGTTTGATTTTACGAGAACATGAAACTGCCTTGTCCTACGAAAATGATTCAGAACTGTAGCGCAAAGCTTGAAATAAAATGGTGCCATTGAGACGGCAATTTGTTTCAGCCGCGGCAGTTTTCTTCAGTAATATCGACAATGTAACTCACATTGACGCTCAGTCGTGTACCGCGTTACACTCCATCTGTGGTCTAGAAAGCGTCTTGGCCGCCTTCGTGAGAAAGCCGTACCGTCTTTCGTGTTAACGGTGCACTCGCTCTGACAAGTGGGTCTCAGGACGGGCGGCAAAGTTTCTTTCAAAGAGCTTGCCCACTTCATTCCATAAGAGCGTCGGTTGATACGAGGACGACGAGATCGTCGGTCGTGCCGCCCTTCAGAAGCAGTGCCAGCCTCACCATGCGCTTTATCCGAGGAGAGGCTCCCTCCCACTGACACCGTGAAATAGGTGTGGTAGCCTGGGGGCAATTATCCGCATCGTCTCCGCTCATACCCGTCCGGAGATACCGTCCGTGTCCGGCGCTACGTCGCGGGAGGCTATCCTCGTCGTCCTGCATCTCCACGCATGCTTATAGACTGACGGAGCGTCATACTCGATTTTGTGATGGCGTGAACGTTATTGAAATATGTCATAACGTTACCAAACCCACTAGAACTATAAATTACTTTCCCACAGTACTTCGATTCATTCTATATTTTGAATAGTTCACAAGTACCCGTACTTCAGCACAAGGGATATATATTTCATCAAAGAAGCCCCGAATCAAGTATTGACTTTAGGATGTAATGGATTGTAGCCTTAAGTACTGAAACTGATTCCATTATGGGAGCAACTGCCACAAATAGGAATCTAATCATACTAACTAAAGACAAATTCTATCGACGAAATATTTAGCATGTAATCATAATATAAATTATACAATCATATAGTATAGTTTAATGTCATCATTAATTTCAATATTCGTACAATACCGCATATCATTTGCAAATGTATATTTTATACCAAATAGTATTGCAATTGTGCCACTCGGAAGACAAACATATTAATTCCATCTTCCGATATTACCTGTACTTATATAGAAACATAATACTAAATACTAAAATATATCATAAGTATTTCATATTTGAAACAACAGTAAACCGAACGGAATTAATCTGTTTGACTTCTATGCGGCTCAAGTCACGTATCAATATATGTACATTCTGTAGTTTTAATATTTTAAGCGTGCATTGTGCACAGGACAATTGTCTTCAATAAATTTTGCAGATCTGTTTATAGTAAGTGAGGGATCATTTGGCCAACGAAAAATAAGGCGACTTTTAAAAGATGCAATGAAACTTGCTTCTGCTGAACATGGACTATGAAGGTGGAACATCTTCCCGTTTATTTTGCAATTAAATACATACGTAATTGAATGAGGTTTACTGGCATACCGATTCCAAGGATTTACCGTGCTTCTTAGAAATATTACACTATGTGGTATGAAATATAATTTGTCCTTGTTATAACCATTAACATCTAGAGCCTTTTCTGGAATTTCTTATACTAAGGCATCGCAATTATTTTTCATTTTACGCTGTGTTGCTCGCAAGTTCTAACATATATATGAACCAACTGGAAATAATTCTTTGGCACGCATTCGAGTACAATTGTTTCCTTCTGGTTTTCACAAAGCTTCGCAGAACAACTGATGTTGGTAAGATTTTTATTATTTTATTCTATTTTTAAAGCGTAGGGGCATATGTTGCATAATCTTGTTTGTTAACTAGGGCACTTGCTTTCGAAACCTAGTACTTCTGAAGAAAGATTAACACAAGAAGCAGTGCAGGGTAAGTGTTTCCCTAATCAGCTCTTACTTTCGCTTACTACGACACACGATATAATCTTTTATTTTTCTAATCTTTTAATCTTTTAAAATGAATGTTAACAATTACCAGAACTGTATTAAGAAGTTATTATCGATAAAACGTACATAATATAAATGTAATCTGTAATTCCTAGTGTTTTATATGTACAACAATTTGAATCAGATATGATGATATTTGATATTTATATCGAAGATTTAATTAAGAGAAATGGCACTGTAAACTAACTTTAAGTTTTGCACCCATATATTGCTGATGCTAATGATTCCTAATTAATTTGAAAATGATACTTAATTATCGATAGATAGTGCATTTTATGTTTATAAACGTGAAAAATACAATTTTCGTTTCACCGAACTATGGTTATCCTACAATATATGTTACGTCGCCCGACTCTCTACCTGGGCCGGACCTCACATCGCGGACGGATGGCAGCCAGATGTCCGCACATCCTTATCGCGTACTCTTGAAAACACTGGCAGCCCGACTATAAATCTCAGAAAACTCTGGCGAAAGTCTTTCATTGCAAACAAGGGCTTTTCCACGAAAGCGTTTTCTAAGGTTTCTGGTTAACATCTGGAAAACACGTGAACGCTAAGTGTTCACACGTGCGATGCCTCCTACTCCCAACTTTCCATCGAGGGTGGCTAATACCCTTCCTAGTCCATCGATAGTCTTACTAACCAATAGAAACAATTTCTATTACCCTCACTTCTCCAACCAAAAACTGTCATCAACAAATCAGATGATTCCGTGCGTTAGACACACCCATCCTTAGCTCACCTCCGACACAGCATCGTCACTATCAAGTTAGTTCGTCTTCGTTGTCAATTCAATCAACACGTCTACCACGATCGCTCAGTCCAACGAACTCACTGAGAAGCATCGTAAAGTCGCAATCTAACATTCTAACCGATCAATCAAGTCGACTGTTCTACTGCTCCTCAGACAGTCAAGTCTCTTCGACTAAGCAGACAGTCAAGTCTCTGCTCATCATTCGGCAAGTCATTCAAATATAATTCTAGCCATCGTGGCATTAACTTCAATTCACGCGAACGAGACATTCGATTCTTCGCGTCAACATACTTCGGACGGTTCTTGCATTCATTCGGCAAGCTAGTCTAATAATCTCACACGATATCGGGATTCATCGCGTTAACCGATATCCATTACAACATATTTATATATACGTTCCAAGTGTTGTGAAAAGTGGCGGAATAAATAAAAATAGATAACTGGAGACTACAGTTATTTCAATTTAACTACCCCTATTGTCGTAACTGAAATCAGGGGATCGCCCTGCTCGCGGTGTCGATCATCAGATCGTAACGGGAATTTACGACTCCCGTTGACGCTCCTAACGGAGACTCGTCTCCCCGCGACTGGACGAACAAACAGTATATGTATCATTAATATATTATAAGGAACTATTCGAATATACGCACAAAATCGTTTTTATGCGTATTTTTACATACAACTTTTATTTACTTGAAATTATTCGAAATTTGCGGATAAAATTATGCAGACTATATACACAGAAGAAAGGGGATTAATTTTACTATATACTTAATTTGAAAGAAAGTTGCGTGAACTTCTCATGACGTAAAGTGTAAAAATTTAATAGAATGTAGATACAGTTTTCTATTATCGTTACAGATAAAAAATTTGTTAAACACTGATAAAGTTAAAGCCATTAATAGTGGTTGCAGCAAAGATTTGTTATTAATTCAAGATGAATAGGTTTCAAACAAAAAATTCCAGTTACTACTTATAGATTTGAATTTATAAACAAAAACAAGAAATTAAAAATATTATAAAAAAGTTTATTCGCATTAAAAATATTATATTTTATCGCATATCAGAATTTTAGATCTTACGTTTAAAATAGTTTTTTTTACCTTTTTTTGCTAGTAAAGTTAATACTTTAATAAAAATGTCAGGATCGGGTTAACTGAATTGATCGTGTAGTAAAATATCGATCCAAATATCTTGGAATCGTTAAAAAAAATGCTTTCTTTATTGTGAAAAAATGGTACTTTATTACCGTTAATCATTTAACTGTAATATTGGCTATAATATTTAACAATAATATTTCTAGTACTTCAACATTAATATACGTTCTAAATAACATGTGAAGAAATTTGAGGTTAGGTTGGAAGATATCTACACCGGAAATGACGCCTGTAAAATGACGCACGTGATTGGTTAGAAATTAACCGCAGAACATCTTCATACGCTATTGATTATTTCCTGTAAATGAGGACTTTTAATATGATGTACAAAGTATATAAGATTTTGCATTAAAATTGTCGCAAATATTTTTAAAAATTAATTAGTCCTTTTCAGTCCAGCATACTACACATAACAAAATTCTGTCGCAGGCAAGAGATCCGCGCATGTGTCCAGGCTGTTGGCCGTCAACGGCGACATTATTTGGCCTGTCTGTGTATGAGATAAGAAGTGACGACAGACGATTGGTAGGGGATAAACAAAGGGGAAAATTGTTTGTTTTTAGCAAATCGTGCATGAAGTTTTCTGACTGACGATGAGTCGCACCATAATCACTTTGTACATAAACGTCTCATCACTCCGTGTTTACGTAGCTTGAACATCAAAGCATCAACTAATTCCAAAATCGTCTGACGCGCGATACACATAGGCTTATTGTGACAAGCTACAGCAAATTATAGCAAGTTTTATTTGGTGAGCTCTAATCTCTTTTGTTCGTTACCTATGCACATGTGTTTTCTCAGGTCCAGAAAAGTTTTTTCAACGCTTGTACCACCAAGCTGTATGTGAGTTACTCTGGCTTGTCAATATGCCTTGTTCAAAGTTGAGAGCTGGATACTGTCACAGCTCTCTATCTTCCCATGTAATTATTATAATAGGAGCTTTATGAGGTATGGAGTAAATTGAATGCGTCTTTGTTCAATCTAGATGATCCAGAATGACGAATTATTACAAGTAGAACAACTAATCAAAGTAATATACATACACATATATGAAATATGTTTCATATGGATAGGAAATTACTTTGACATCTGACAAGCATTGCAATAAATATGTTGGTTCGGAAGTAATATTACTAGATACTTATTTTTACAGATTGCAATATTCTCTTCACTAATTCATAGATTGATCTTAGAACAAATGAAGAACTTTACATGTTATTGGATTAACAAATAAAATGTATTGTTCCTCACAAATGGCATGCAGAGGAGTAATGAAAATAAAAGACTGGTGTATGTTACAGTTCAAGTGACCCGAGAGGCTGAAATACTATTTATACAAATTGCGGATGGATGGATACCGTGAAAAATCTTTCACATACTGATTGTAGGAAAGCAGAGATGGCAAATGAAGCAACGTATTTTAAAATTGAATCCCTAAGTATAGCATGTAGATAATATTTTGAGTGTTGATGGAGGACAAAATTATGCACATTCCTTTTTCAATTCCAAGGAATTGCATCATCGATGAGTCGGTTGTCAAAACATGATGGAAATAGCTCATTGTTAATTGAACAAGTTTGATATAATTACACAAGCTAAAGATTTAACTTGAAATTTGTTTGAAGAAATTTACTTTTACTTATACATGATGTCAAGTGCGGTATTAAGTATCATGCTTTCATAATTATTGTTTCAAATATTTTTGTGTTGAAATATTATCGTTTGGGTGTCTGTTTTGTACTACAGGAGTACCCGAAATAATTTTACTCGTCGCGTACAGTTAAACAACTACAGGCAGTTGATTCTATTCCTGGAACGCGTTGGATTCGTGTTTACGTGGTACGTTGATTAGAATGATTTAGAGGTGGGTTCCTGGGGGTGTGAGTAATTATGTTTCAGCCAGGCTTGGACAGAGAAGGCGTTTAATCAACGGTTAAAGGTCTGCTTAAAATACACATGCTCTGGTAGTTCCTCATTGGATCGTTATAGATGTCGCCGTATACTTTCTACTAAATCCGTTTTCGGGAGACATTGATTAAGATGATAAGGGTCATATTTTGAAAGAGAGGGAGATAGGTGGTGTGTTTTGGATAAAGGTAACAATTTTATATGAAGGAAAATTATTGTAAACATTGAATATAATTGGGGAAAATTGAGAAACTGGTGCAACTTGTTGTATTATGAGCTACAGATCTGGTGCTGTGTCTATCTCTTATCACTTTAATACGACGGATGAGACATTTGTATGCCATTTTCTGATAATGGAAAAAGTGTTTGTGCTGTATGTTTTGCATTCAATGAGAGGAAATGGTTCTGCAATTTCAATAACTCAAAGTACTTGTAACATAATGATAACCATAACACAATATAAATTTTCATGACAAATTCTATATTTATAAAAGTTTTGTCTTATGTTTCAATTACATAAGTACATGATAGATGTAACAAGTTTTTGTTCCATCAGTTTTTCGGCAGGTAAAAATCAAAATATAATCATTGAAGTCATATCTTTTTCAGATTCAAAATTGCAAATTTAATATAATTATTTTCCGGATTCATTACGCACATAAAATTCGCACTTCCATGCATTCTATTGATGCGAAAATATTCCAAATATATAGAATAATAGTAGTAAATATAAACACAATATATATTTTATTAGAAAGTGTGGGTATTCAGATTGAAGGACAAATTACACGTGAATGTGAAAAAACGACTAGTAAGTGTTTTTTGAATTATAGAAATTATAAATATATTTTAGAAAATAATATCAAACAATCCAGAGAAGCATTTTCCAAATGGAGGGAAAAAATGAATTACTATTTTACCTTCATCAACATTTCGATCAACGTTTTTCATGGATAGATAAACGCGAAAATAATTTAGTATGTATTATTTTCAATTGAACGTTCAACAATTTTGTATATTCAGAAAATTTATGCATGTATGACAATTAGACTATTTAGAACTGTTATATTTCAAAGTAATCTCAGTGCCAACGAAATTGGTTTATTGAAACTATATATGAATATGAGTCCTTTACATTACGCTTCATTTTTTTTTTTTAAACATACTAAATCTTATAAAAAGAACCTGATTACAAGTTCATTTGTATGAATATTGAAACACGATGTAAAACAACTATGGTATGTTGTAACCTTCTCTATTTCGTCTTGGTTGTATGCAATTCCATGCACTATTGGATATGAACAAAGGAATGACTACGAAACAGATTTGAAATTAATAACTTAATTACAATCATCTATGCGTTACAACAATTGAAGATTTTGAATTTGAATATATACAACGGAAGTAAAGTAAGAATCGTTTAACAATATATTTTTCCGATTAAAAAATAAAAAATTAATCAGTAATACATTTTTTAATTTCAGATTTATATAATATGCTTCAGATATACATTTTTGGAATATACTTGCTGTTTCTTCGTCCAGTCGCGGGGTGACGCGATCGCGTTGAGGCGCGTCAACGGGAGTCGTAAATTCCCGTTACCATTATACGAATCGACACCGCGAGCAGGGCGATCCCCTTATTTCTTTTAGGATAATAGGGGTGGTTGTGTTTGAATACCTGTAGTCTACAGTTATTTCATATACGTGTATTTACACCAGTTAACAACACGTAGATCGTATTCATAGAATCTTGGAGGTCATCGGACAGTACAATGTTTCACACGCGGGTTGATAGCGTTAGCGCGTTGAATGCCGATACCGTGTTAGATTAGTAGACGTGACTGGCCGATGAGCGCAGGAACAGTCCGAGGTATGTTAGAGCAAGTATATTTGACTGTCCGAGGAGTGTAATAGCCTTGACTTGACTCTCCGAGTTGTTGCAGAGAAGTGCCTGGCCCATCTCGTACTATTTAGGAGTAAGCTCGATGTGCGTGTACCCTTTCTGAACTAAGGACGCGGATTCGTTGTTCACACTTTTCGGTAGAAAAGTGAGCGTAACGATCGGCGATGCCCATTGGTTATAGCCGAATGTTAATAAACAAAAGACGAGGAGAAAGTCTCCTGCATATATGGCCCATGGGTATCCCTGTTCTTGGGAAAACCCAGCTGTTTCGCGTGGCACATCTGCTTTATCCGTAATTAGCAAGAGTGTGCAATAAACCCAAGGACCGTTCAAAGGACCATCCATAAAACCAAAAATACTTGTGTGAATAGAAGTTAAGCTGCAAAAGCTTCGGTTTATGGTGGTTCCTTGAGTTTCTTGCAGGTGAGTGTAACTAGCGATAGGCCTTGGCGGCCACACCGAAAGGGACGTCGCACGTAACCTCTCGCGCGACGTAACATACTCCCCCCGTTGAAAGGATACCGATCAAAAAGTCTGTACAGGTAAAAATGGGAGCTGTCGTCCAACTCGTGTGCGTTTGCTGGTAGTCTGCGTTTTGTTGGATCTGATTGACTCGATAGTAGGATAAGCGGCGTGGCACTTGGATCGAAGAAGCTTGCCGCCATAGGAGTGTTGGCTGCATAGATGATGGCGTCGTCATCGGGGCGAATTCGATGGTACGGCCGAAGGGCCGTTGCGTTGAAGGTGCGTTGTCTGCCTTGTAGTTTGGATCGTTGTGGTCCTCGGAAACGCCAGCATATTTGCCGTTGAATTTCACGATACATGAAGTGTCGTGATATAGCTCGGCCAATGAATTATCGTGGGACACCTTGGCACAGGAAGTGTATATATATATATGAAATTACATGTAAACGCCCTCGATTCTGACAGATCAGCGCTCTCACCCGAAACCGGAACTCGCAGTCCACCGTGACGAGAAGCACAAATATAAGCTACAACTCTCAGCCAGTCGGTCAGTCGTTCCCGCGCAACAGTGGAAGCAACATGGAAATATTTAGATCTCTATTACGCGCCGTTGGTCTGTTCGTGCCAAGCAAGGTAGATATCATTTCCGAACTACCACTGGAGGTTTCGCACCTGATACTTCGAAAATTGGATCCCTCCTCCCTGCAGAGCGCCGCGCTAGTCTCGCGCAAATGGTTGAACATATGCAGATCCGACAAGTGTCTTCGGCGGACAGCAAGAAGTCACATCCGGCGTACGAGAAAGGGGTTCAGGCTGGAGTTTCTTGGAACAACAGCCGCTAAAGCTGCCGAACAACAATCAAGGAGTAGAGTACGAGGTGCGAGGAACCTACGACACGAAGTAGGCTTATCCACTGCTCGTACGACGGTCATCGTTGGAAGGTTACGTGGTCCTCCGAAAATTTCGATGCGAAATCGTCCTATCGATGTTGAACCGCTAAAATGTATTAGACTGTAATTGATAGTATGTACCTTAATTCGACAGTTTGATTTTACGAGAACATGAAACTGCCTTGTCCTACGAAAATGATTCAGAACTGTAGCGCAAAGCTTGAAATAAAATGGTGCCATTGAGACGGCAATTTGTTTCAGCCGCGGCAGTTTTCTTCAGTAATATCGACAATGTAACTCACATTGACGCTCAGTCGTGTACCGCGTTACACTCTATCTGTGGTCTAGAAAGCGTCTTGGCCGCCTTCGTGAGAAAGCCGTACCGTCTTTCGTGTTAACGGTGCACTCGCTCTGACAAGTGGGTCTCAGGACGGGCGGCAAAGTTTCTTTCAAAGAGCTTGCCCACTTCATTCCATAAGAGCGTCGGTTGATACGAGGACGACGAGATCGTCGGTCGTGCCGCCCTTCAGAAGCAGTGCCAGCCTCACCATGCGCTTTATCCGAGGAGAGGCTCCCTCCCACTGACACCGTGAAATAGGTGTGGTAGCCTGGGGGCAATTATCCGCATCGTCTCCGCTCATACCCGTCCGGAGATACCGTCCGTGTCCGGCGCTACGTCGCGGGAGGCTATCCTCGTCGTCCTGCATCTCCACGCATGCTTATAGACTGACGGAGCGTCATACTCGATTTTGTGATGGCGTGAACGTTATTGAAATATGTCATAACGTTACCAAACCCACTAGAACTATAAATTACTTTCCCACAGTACTTCGATTCATTCTATATTTTGAATAGTTCACAAGTACCCGTACTTCAGCACAAGGGATATATATTTCATCAAAGAAGCCCCGAATCAAGTATTGACTTTAGGATGTAATGGATTGTAGCCTTAAGTACTGAAACTGATTCCATTATGGGAGCAACTGCCACAAATAGGAATCTAATCATACTAACTAAAGACAAATTCTATCGACGAAATATTTAGCATGTAATCATAATATAAATTATACAATCATATAGTATAGTTTAATGTCATCATTAATTTCAATATTCGTACAATACCGCATATCATTTGCAAATGTATATTTTATACCAAATAGTATTGCAATTGTGCCACTCGGAAGACAAACATATTAATTCCATCTTCCGATATTACCTGTACTTATATAGAAACATAATACTAAATACTAAAATATATCATAAGTATTTCATATTTGAAACAACAGTAAACCGAACGGAATTAATCTGTTTGACTTCTATGCGGCTCAAGTCACGTATCAATATGTGTACATTCTGTAGTTTTAATATTTTAAGCGTGCATTGTGCACAGGACAATTGTCTTCAATAAATTTTGCAGATCTGTTTATAGTAAGTGAGGGATCATTTGGCCAACGAAAAATAAGGCGACTTTTAAAAGATGCAATGAAACTTGCTTCTGCTGAACATGGACTATGAAGGTGGAACATCTTCCCGTTTATTTTGCAATTAAATACATACGTAATTGAATGAGGTTTACTGGCATACCGATTCCAAGGATTTACCGTGCTTCTTAGAAATATTACACTATGTGGTATGAAATATAATTTGTCCTTGTTATAACCATTAACATCTAGAGCCTTTTCTGGAATTTCTTATACTAAGGCATCGCAATTATTTTTCATTTTACGCTGTGTTGCTCGCAAGTTCTAACATATATATGAACCAACTGGAAATAATTCTTTGGCACGCATTCGAGTACAATTGTTTCCTTCTGGTTTTCACAAAGCTTCGCAGAACAACTGATGTTGGTAAGATTTTTATTATTTTATTCTATTTTTAAAGCGTAGGGGCATATGTTGCATAATCTTGTTTGTTAACTAGGGCACTTGCTTTCGAAACCTAGTACTTCTGAAGAAAGATTAACACAAGAAGCAGTGCAGGGTAAGTGTTTCCCTAATCAGCTCTTACTTTCGCTTACTACGACACACGATATAATCTTTTATTTTTCTAATCTTTTAATCTTTTAAAATGAATGTTAACAATTACCAGAACTGTATTAAGAAGTTATTATCGATAAAACGTACATAATATAAATGTAATCTGTAATTCCTAGTGTTTTATATGTACAACAATTTGAATCAGATATGATGATATTTGATATTTATATCGAAGATTTAATTAAGAGAAATGGCACTGTAAACTAACTTTAAGTTTTGCACCCATATATTGCTGATGCTAATGATTCCTAATTAATTTGAAAATGATACTTAATTATCGATAGATAGTGCATTTTATGTTTATAAACGTGAAAAATACAATTTTCGTTTCACCGAACTATGGTTATCCTACAATATATGTTACGTCGCCCGACTCTCTACCTGGGCCGGACCTCACATCGCGGACGGATGGCAGCCAGATGTCCGCACATCCTTATCGCGTACTCTTGAAAACACTCGCAGCCCGACTATAAATCTCAGAAAACTCTGGAGAAAGTCTTTCATTGCAAACAAGGGCTTTTCCACGAAAGCGTTTTCTAAGGTTTCTGGTTAACATCTGGAAAACACGTGAACGCTAAGTGTTCACACGTGCGATGCCTCCTACTCCCAACTTTCCATCGAGGGTGGCTAATACCCTTCCTAGTCCATCGATAGTCTTACTAACCAATAGAAACAATTTCTATTACCCTCACTTCTCCAACCAAAAACTGTCATCAACAAATCAGATGATTCCGTGCGTTAGACACACCCATCCTTAGCTCACCTCCGACACAGCATCGTCACTATCAAGTTAGTTCGTCTTCGTTGTCAATTCAATCAACACGTCTACCACGATCGCTCAGTCCAACGAACTCACTGAGAAGCATCGTAAAGTCGCAATCTAACATTCTAACCGATCAATCAAGTCGACTGTTCTACTGCTCCTCAGACAGTCAAGTCTCTTCGACTAAGCAGACAGTCAAGTCTCTGCTCATCATTCGGCAAGTCATTCAAATATAATTCTAGCCATCGTGGCATTAACTTCAATTCACGCGAACGAGACATTCGATTCTTCGCGTCAACATACTTCGGACGGTTCTTGCATTCATTCGGCAAGCTAGTCTAATAATCTCACACGATATCGGGATTCATCGCGTTAACCGATATCCATTACAACATATTTATATATACGTTCCAAGTGTTGTGAAAAGTGGCGGAATAAATAAAAATAGATAACTGGAGACTACAGTTATTTCAATTTAACTACCCCTATTGTCGTAACTGAAATCAGGGGATCGCCCTGCTCGCGGTGTCGATCATCAGATCGTAACGGGAATTTACGACTCCCGTTGACGCTCCTAACGGAGACTCGTCTCCCCGCGACTGGACGAACAAACAGTATATGTATCATTAATATATTATAAGGAACTATTCGAATATACGCACAAAATCGTTTTTATGCGTATTTTTACATACAACTTTTATTTACTTGAAATTATTCGAAATTTGCGGATAAAATTATGCAGACTATATACACAGAAGAAAGGGGATTAATTTTACTATATACTTAATTTGAAAGAAAGTTGCGTGAACTTCTCATGACGTAAAGTGTAAAAATTTAATAGAATGTAGATACAGTTTTCTATTATCGTTACAGATAAAAAATTTGTTAAACACTGATAAAGTTAAAGCCATTAATAGTGGTTGCAGCAAAGATTTGTTATTAATTCAAGATGAATAGGTTTCAAACAAAAAATTCCAGTTACTACTTATGGATTTGATTTAATAAAAAAAACAAGAAATTAAAAATATTATAAAAAAGTTTATTCGCATTAAAAATATTATATTTTATCGCATATCAGAATTTTAGATCTTACGTTTAAAATAGTTTTTTTTTACCTTTTTTTGCTAGTAAAGTTAATACTTTAATAAAAATGTCAGGATCGGGTTAACTGAATTGATCGTGTAGTAAAATATCGATCCAAATATCTTGGAATCGTTAAAAAAAATGCTTTCTTTATTGTGAAAAAATGGTACTTTATTACCGTTAATCATTTAACTGTAATATTGGCTATAATATTTAACAATAATATTTCTAGTACTTCAACATTAATATACGTTCTAAATAACATGTGAAGAAATTTGAGGTTAGGTTGGAAGATATCTACACCGGAAATGACGCCTGTAAAATGACGCACGTGATTGGTTAGAAATTAACCGCAGAACATCTTCATACGCTATTGATTATTTCCTGTAAATGAGGACTTTTAATATGATGTACAAAGTATATAAGATTTTGCATTAAAATTGTCGCAAATATTTTTAAAAATTAATTAGTCCTTTTCAGTCCAGCATACTACACATAACAAAATTCTGTCGCAGGCAAGAGATCCGCACATGTGTCCAGGCTGTTGGCCGTCAACGGCGACATTATTTGGCCTGTCTGTGTATGAGATAAGAAGTGACGACAGACGATTGGTAGGGGATAAACAAAGGGGAAAATTGTTTGTTTTTAGCAAATCGTGCATGAAGTTTTCTGACTGACGATGAGTCGCACCATAATCACTTTGTACATAAACGTCTCATCACTCCGTGTTTACGTAGCTTGAACATCAAAGCATCAACTAATTCCAAAATCGTCTGACGCGCGATACACATAGGCTTATTGTGACAAGCTACAGCAAATTATAGCAAGTTTTATTTGGTGAGCTCTAATCTCTTTTGTTCGTTACCTATGCACATGTGTTTTCTCAGGTCCAGAAAAGTTTTTTCAACGCTTGTACCACCAAGCTGTATGTGAGTTACTCTGGCTTGTCAATATGCCTTGTTCAAAGTTGAGAGCTGGATACTGTCACAGCTCTCTATCTTCCCATGTAATTATTATAATAGGAGCTTTATGAGGTATGGAGTAAATTGAATGCGTCTTTGTTCAATCTAGATGATCCAGAATGACGAATTATTACAAGTAGAACAACTAATCAAAGTAATATACATACACATATATGAAATATGTTTCATATGGATAGGAAATTACTTTGACATTTGACAAGCATTGCAATAAGTATGTTGGTTCGGAAGTAATATTACTAGATACTTATTTTTACAGATTGCAATATTCTCTTCACTAATTCATAGATTGATCTTAGAACAAATGAAGAACTTTACATGTTATTGGATTAACAAATAAAATGTATTGTTCCTCACAAATGGTATGCAGAGGAGTAATGAAAATAAAAGACTGGTGTATGTTACAGTTCAAGTGACCCGAGAGGCTGAAATACTATTTATACAAATTGCGGATGGATGGATACCGTGAAAAATCTTTCACATACTGATTGTAGGAAAGCAGAGATGGCAAATGAAGCAACGTATTTTAAAATTGAATCCCTAAGTATAGCATGTAGATAATATTTTGAGTGTTGATGGAGGACAAAATTATGCACATTCCTTTTTCAATTCCAAGGAATTGCATCATCGATGAGTCGGTTGTCAAAACATGATGGAAATAGCTCATTGTTAATTGAACAAGTTTGATATAATTACACAAGCTAAAGATTTAACTTGAAATTTGTTTGAAGAAATTTACTTTTACTTATACATGATGTCAAGTGCGGTATTAAGTATCATGCTTTCATAACTATTGTTTCAAATATTTTTGTGTTGAAATATTATCGTTTGGGTGTCTGTTTTGTACTACAGGAGTACCCGAAATAATTTTACTCGTCGCGTACAGTTAAACAACTACAGGCAGTTGATTCTATTCCTGGAACGCGTTGGATTCGTGTTTACGTGGTACGTTGATTAGAATGATTTAGAGGTGGGTTCCTGGGGGTGTGAGTAATTATGTTTCAGCCAGGCTTGGACAGAGAAGGCGTTTAATCAACGGTTAAAGGTCTGCTTAAAATACACATGCTCTGGTAGTTCCTCATTGGATCGTTATAGATGTCGCCGTATACTTTCTACTAAATCCGTTTTCGGGAGACATTGATTAAGATGATAAGGGTCATATTTTGAAAGAGAGGGAGATAGGTGGTGTGTTTTGGATAAAGGTAACAATTTTATATGAAGGAAAATTATTGTAAACATTGAATATAATTGGGGAAAATTGAGAAACTGGTGCAACTTGTTGTATTATGAGCTACAGATCTGGTGCTGTGTCTATCTCTTATCACTTTAATACGACGGATGAGACATTTGTATGCCATTTTCTGATAATGGAAAAAGTGTTTGTGCTGTATGTTTTGCATTCAATGAGAGGAAATGGTTCTGCAATTTCAATAACTCAAAGTACTTGTAACATAATGATAACCATAACACAATATAAATTTTCATGACAAATTCTATATTTATAAAAGTTTTGTCTTATGTTTCAATTACATAAGTACATGATAGATGTAACAAGTTTTTGTTCCATCAGTTTTTCGGCAGGTAAAAATCAAAATATAATCATTGAAGTCATATCTTTTTCAGATTCAAAATTGCAAATTTAATATAATTATTTTCCGGATTCATTACGCACATAAAATTCGCACTTCCATGCATTCTATTGATGCGAAAATATTCCAAATATATAGAATAATAGTAGTAAATATAAACACAATATATATTTTATTAGAAAGTGTGGGTATTCAGATTGAAGGACAAATTACACGTGAATGTGAAAAAACGACTAGTAAGTGTTTTTTGAATTATAGAAATTATAAATATATTTTAGAAAATAATATCAAACAATCCAGAGAAGCATTTTCCAAATGGAGGGAAAAAATGAATTACTATTTTACCTTCATCAACATTTCGATCAACGTTTTTCATGGATAGATAAACGCGAAAATAATTTAGTATGTATTATTTTCAATTGAACGTTCAACAATTTTGTATATTCAGAAAATTTATGCATGTATGACAATTAGACTATTTAGAACTGTTATATTTCAAAGTAATCTCAGTGCCAACGAAATTGGTTTATTGAAACTATATATGAATATGAGTCCTTTACATTACGCTTCATTTTTTTTTTTTAAACATACTAAATCTTATAAAAAGAACCTGATTACAAGTTCATTTGTATGAATATTGAAACACGATGTAAAACAACTATGGTATGTTGTAACCTTCTCTATTTCGTCTTGGTTGTATGCAATTCCATGCACTATTGGATATGAACAAAGGAATGACTACGAAACAGATTTGAAATTAATAACTTAATTACAATCATCTATGCGTTACAACAATTGAAGATTTTGAATTTGAATATATACAACGGAAGTAAAGTAAGAATCGTTTAACAATATATTTTTCCGATTAAAAAATAAAAAATTAATCAGTAATACATTTTTTAATTTCAAATTTATATAATATGCTTCAGATATACATTTTTGGAATATACTTGCTGTTTCTTCTTCCAGTCGCGGGGAGACGCGATCGCGTTGAGGCGCGTCAACGGGAGTCGTAAATTCCCGTTACCATTATACGAATCGACACCGCGAGCAGGGCGATCCCCTTATTTCTTTTAGGATAATAGGGGTGGTTGTGTTTGAATACCTGTAGTCTACAGTTATTTCATATACGTGTATTTACACCAGTTAACAACACGTAGATCGTATTCATAGAATCTTGGAGGTCGTCGGACAGTACAATGTTTCACACGCGGGTTGATAGCGTTAGCGCGTTGAATGCCGATACCGTGTTAGATTAGTAGACGTGACTGGCCGATGAGCGCAGGAACAGTCCGAGGTATGTTAGAGCAAGTATATTTGACTGTCCGAGGAGTGTAATAGCCTTGACTTGACTCTCCGAGTTGTTGCAGAGAAGTGCCTGGCCCATCTCGTACTATTTAGGAGTAAGCTCGATGTGCGTGTACCCTTTCTGAACTAAGGACGCGGATTCGTTGTTCACACTTTTCGGTAGAAAAGTGAGCGTAACGATCGGCGATGCCCATTGGTTATAGCCGAATGTTAATAAACAAAAGACGAGGAGAAAGTCTCCTGCATATATGGCCCATGGGTATCCCTGTTCTTGGGAAAACCCAGCTGTTTCGCGTGGCACATCTGCTTTATCCGTAATTAGCAAGAGTGTGCAATAAACCCAAGGACCGTTCAAAGGACCATCCATAAAACCAAAAATACTTGTGTGAATAGAAGTTAAGCTGCAAAAGCTTCGGTTTATGGTGGTTCCTTGAGTTTCTTGCAGGTGAGTGTAACTAGCGATAGGCCTTGGCGGCCACACCGAAAGGGACGTCGCACGTAACCTCTCGCGCGACGTAACATACTCCCCCCGTTGAAAGGATACCGATCAAAAAGTCTGTACAGGTAAAAATGGGAGCTGTCGTCCAACTCGTGGGCGTTTGCTGGTAGTCTGCGTTTTGTTGGATCTGATTGACTCGATAGTAGGATAAGCGGCGTGGCACTTGGATCGAAGAAGCTTGCCGCCATAGGAGTGTTGGCTGCATAGATGATGGCGTCGTCATCGGGGCGAATTCGATGGTACGGCCGAAGGGCCGTTGCGTTGAAGGTGCGTTGTCTGCCTTGTAGTTTGGATCGTTGTGGTCCTCGGAAACGCCAGCATATTTGCCGTTGAATTTCACGATACATGAAGTGTCGTGATATAGCTCGGCCAATGAATTATCGTGGGACACCTTGGCACAGGAAGTGTATATATATATATGAAATTACATGTAAACGCCCTCGATTCTGACAGATCAGCGCTCTCACCCGAAACCGGAACTCGCAGTCCACCGTGACGAGAAGCACAAATATAAGCTACAACTCTCAGCCAGTCGGTCAGTCGTTCCCGCGCAACAGTGGAAGCAACATGGAAATATTTAGATCTCTATTACGCGCCGTTGGTCTGTTCGTGCCAAGCAAGGTAGATATCATTTCCGAACTACCACTGGAGGTTTCGCACCTGATACTTCGAAAATTGGATCCCTCCTCCCTGCAGAGCGCCGCGCTAGTCTCGCGCAAATGGTTGAACATATGCAGATCCGACAAGTGTCTTCGGCGGACAGCAAGAAGTCACATCCGGCGTACGAGAAAGGGGTTCAGGCTGGAGTTTCTTGGAACAACAGCCGCTAAAGCTGCCGAACAACAATCAAGGAGTAGAGTACGAGGTGCGAGGAACCTACGACACGAAGTAGGCTTATCCACTGCTCGTACGACGGTCATCGTTGGAAGGTTACGTGGTCCTCCGAAAATTTCGATGCGAAATCGTCCTATCGATGTTGAACCGCTAAAATGTATTAGACTGTAATTGATAGTATGTACCTTAATTCGACAGTTTGATTTTGCGAGAACATGAAACTGCCTTGTCCTACGAAAATGATTCAGAACTGTAGCGCAAAGCTTGAAATAAAATGGTGCCATTGAGACGGCAATTTGTTTCAGCCGCGGCAGTTTTCTTCAGTAATATCGACAATGTAACTCACATTGACGCTCAGTCGTGTACCGCGTTACACTCTATCTGTGGTCTAGAAAGGGTCTTGGCCGCCTTCGTGAGAAAGCCGTACCGTCTTTCGTGTTAACGGTGCACTCGCTCTGACAAGTGGGTCTCAGGACGGGCGGCAAAGTTTCTTTCAAAGAGCTTGCCCACTTCATTCCATAAGAGCGTCGGTTGATACGAGGACGACGAGATCGTCGGTCGTGCCGCCCTTCAGAAGCAGTGCCAGCCTCACCATGCGCTTTATCCGAGGAGAGGCTCCCTCCCACTGACACCGTGAAATAGGTGTGGTAGCCTGGGGGCAATTATCCGCATCGTCTCCGCTCATACCCGTCCGGAGATACCGTCCGTGTCCGGCGCTACGTCGCGGGAGGCTATCCTCGTCGTCCTGCATCTCCACGCATGCTTATAGACTGACGGAGCGTCATACTCGATTTTGTGATGGCGTGAACGTTATTGAAATATGTCATAACGTTACCAAACCCACTAGAACTATAAATTACTTTCCCACAGTACTTCGATTCATTCTATATTTTGAATAGTTCACAAGTACCCGTACTTCAGCACAAGGGATATATATTTCATCAAAGAAGCCCCGAATCAAGTATTGACTTTAGGATGTAATGGATTGTAGCCTTAAGTACTGAAACTGATTCCATTATGGGAGCAACTGCCACAAATAGGAATCTAATCATACTAACTAAAGACAAATTCTATCGACGAAATATTTAGCATGTAATCATAATATAAATTATACAATCATATAGTATAGTTTAATGTCATCATTAATTTCAATATTCGTACAATACCGCATATCATTTGCAAATGTATATTTTATACCAAATAGTATTGCAATTGTGCCACTCGGAAGACAAACATATTAATTCCATCTTCCGATATTACCTGTACTTATATAGAAACATAATACTAAATACTAAAATATATCATAAGTATTTCATATTTGAAACAACAGTAAACCGAACGGAATTAATCTGTTTGACTTCTATGCGGCTCAAGTCACGTATCAATATGTGTACATTCTGTAGTTTTAATATTTTAAGCGTGCATTGTGCACAGGACAATTGTCTTCAATAAATTTTGCAGATCTGTTTATAGTAAGTGAGGGATCATTTGGCCAACGAAAAATAAGGCGACTTTTAAAAGATGCAATGAAACTTGCTTCTGCTGAACATGGACTATGAAGGTGGAACATCTTCCCGTTTATTTTGCAATTAAATACATACGTAATTGAATGAGGTTTACTGGCATACCGATTCCAAGGATTTACCGTGCTTCTTAGAAATATTACACTATGTGGTATGAAATATAATTTGTCCTTGTTATAACCATTAACATCTAGAGCCTTTTCTGGAATTTCTTATACTAAGGCATCGCAATTATTTTTCATTTTACGCTGTGTTGCTCGCAAGTTCTAACATATATATGAACCAACTGGAAATAATTCTTTGGCACGCATTCGAGTACAATTGTTTCCTTCTGGTTTTCACAAAGCTTCGCAGAACAACTGATGTTGGTAAGATTTTTATTATTTTATTCTATTTTTAAAGCGTAGGGGCATATGTTGCATAATCTTGTTTGTTAACTAGGGCACTTGCTTTCGAAACCTAGTACTTCTGAAGAAAGATTAACACAAGAAGCAGTGCAGGGTAAGTGTTTCCCTAATCAGCTCTTACTTTCGCTTACTACGACACACGATATAATCTTTTATTTTTCTAATCTTTTAATCTTTTAAAATGAATGTTAACAATTACCAGAACTGTATTAAGAAGTTATTATCGATAAAACGTACATAATATAAATGTAATCTGTAATTCCTAGTGTTTTATATGTACAACAATTTGAATCAGATATGATGATATTTGATATTTATATCGAAGATTTAATTAAGAGAAATGGCACTGTAAACTAACTTTAAGTTTTGCACCCATATATTGCTGATGCTAATGATTCCTAATTAATTTTAAAATGATACTTAATTATCGATAGATAGTGCATTTTATGTTTATAAACGTGAAAAATACAATTTTCGTTTCACCGAACTATGGTTATCCTACAATATATGTTACGTCGCCCGACTCTCTACCTGGGCCGGACCTCACATCGCGGACGGATGGCAGCCAGATGTCCGCACATCCTTATCGCGTACTCTTGAAAACACTCGCAGCCCGACTATAAATCTCAGAAAACTCTGGAGAAAGTCTTTCATTGCAAACAAGGGCTTTTCCACGAAAGCGTTTTCTAAGGTTTCTGGTTAGCATCTGGAAAACACGTGAACGCTAAGTGTTCACACGTGCGATGCCTCCTACTCCCAACTTTCCATCGAGGGTGGCTAATACCCTTCCTAGTCCATCGATAGTCTTACTAACCAATAGAAACAATTTCTATTACCCTCACTTCTCCAACCAAAAACTGTCATCAACAAATCAGATGATTCCGTGCGTTAGACACACCCATCCTTAGCTCACCTCCGACACAGCATCGTCACTATCAAGTTAGTTCGTCTTCGTTGTCAATTCAATCAACACGTCTACCACGATCGCTCAGTCCAACGAACTCACTGAGAAGCATCGTAAAGTCGCAATCTAACATTCTAACCGATCAATCAAGTCGACTGTTCTACTGCTCCTCAGACAGTCAAGTCTCTTCGACTAAGCAGACAGTCAAGTCTCTGCTCATCATTCGGCAAGTCATTCAAATATAATTCTAGCCATCGTGGCATTAACTTCAATTCACGCGAACGAGACATTCGATTCTTCGCGTCAACATACTTCGGACGGTTCTTGCATTCATTCGGCAAGCTAGTCTAATAATCTCACACGATATCGGGATTCATCGCGTTAACCGATATCCATTACAACATATTTATATATACGTTCCAAGTGTTGTGAAAAGTGGCGGAATAAATAAAAATAGATAACTGGAGACTACAGTTATTTCAATTTAACTACCCCTATTGTCGTAACTGAAATCAGGGGATCGCCCTGCTCGCGGTGTCGATCATCAGATCGTAACGGGAATTTACGACTCCCGTTGACGCTCCTAACGGAGACTCGTCTCCCCGCGACTGGACGAACAAACAGTATATGTATCATTAATATATTATAAGGAACTATTCGAATATACGCACAAAATCGTTTTTATGCGTATTTTTACATACAACTTTTATTTACTTGAAATTATTCGAAATTTGCGGATAAAATTATGCAGACTATATACACAGAAGAAAGGGGATTAATTTTACTATATACTTAATTTGAAAGAAAGTTGCGTGAACTTCTCATGACGTAAAGTGTAAAAATTTAATAGAATGTAGATACAGTTTTCTATTATCGTTACAGATAAAAAATTTGTTAAACACTGATAAAGTTAAAGCCATTAATAGTGGTTGCAGCAAAGATTTGTTATTAATTCAAGATGAATAGGTTTCAAACAAAAAATTCCAGTTACTACTTATAGATTTGAATTTATAAACAAAAACAAGAAATTAAAAATATTATAAAAAAGTTTATTCGCATTAAAAATATTATATTTTATCGCATATCAGAATTTTAGATCTTACGTTTAAAATAGTTTTTTTTACCTTTTTTTGCTAGTAAAGTTAATACTTTAATAAAAATGTCAGGATCGGGTTAACTGAATTGATCGTGTAGTAAAATATCGATCCAAATATCTTGGAATCGTTAAAAAAATGCTTTCTTTATTGTGAAAAAATGGTACTTTATTACCGTTAATCATTTAACTGTAATATTGGCTATAATATTTAACAATAATATTTCTAGTACTTCAACATTAATATAGGTTCTAAATAACATGTGAAGAAATTTGAGGTTAGGTTGGAAGATATCTACACCGGAAATGACGCCTGTAAAATGACGCACGTGATTGGTTAGAAATTAACCGCAGAACATCTTCATACGCTATTGATTATTTCCTGTAAATGAGGACTTTTAATATGATGTACAAAGTATATAAGATTTTGCATTAAAATTGTCGCAAATATTTTTAAAAATTAATTAGTCCTTTTCAGTCCAGCATACTACACATAACAAAATTCTGTCGCAGGCAAGAGATCCGCACATGTGTCCAGGCTGTTGGCCGTCAACGGCGACATTATTTGGCCTGTCTGTGTATGAGATAAGAAGTGACGACAGACGATTGGTAGGGGATAAACAAAGGGGAAAATTGTTTGTTTTTAGCAAATCGTGCATGAAGTTTTCTGACTGACGATGAGTCGCACCATAATCACTTTGTACATAAACGTCTCATCACTCCGTGTTTACGTAGCTTGAACATCAAAGCATCAACTAATTCCAAAATCGTCTGACGCGCGATACACATAGGCTTATTGTGACAAGCTACAGCAAATTATAGCAAGTTTTATTTGGTGAGCTCTAATCTCTTTTGTTCGTTACCTATGCACATGTGTTTTCTCAGGTCCAGAAAAGTTTTTTCAACGCTTGTACCACCAAGTTGTATGTGAGTTACTCTGGCTTGTCAATATGCCTTGTTCAAAGTTGAGAGCTGGATACTGTCACAGCTCTCTATCTTCCCATGTAATTATTATAATAGGAGCTTTATGAGGTATGGAGTAAATTGAATGCGTCTTTGTTGAATCTAGATGATCCAGAATGGCGAATTATTACAAGTAGAACAACTAATCAAAGTAATATACATACACATATATGAAATATGTTTCATATGGATAGGAAATTACTTTGACATCTGACAAGCATTGCAATAAATATGTTGGTTCGGAAGTAATATTACTAGATACTTATTTTTACAGATTGCAATATTCTCTTCACTAATTCATAGATTGATCTTAGAACAAATGAAGAACTTTACATGTTATTGGATTAACAAATAAAATGTATTGTTCCTCACAAATGGTATGCAGAGGAGTAATGAAAATAAAAGACTGGTGTATGTTACAGTTCAAGTGACCCGAGAGGCTGAAATACTATTTATACAAATTGCGGATGGATGGATACCGTGAAAAATCTTTCACATACTGATTGTAGGAAAGCAGAGATGGAAAATGAAGCAACGTATTTTAAAATTGAATCCCTAAGTATAGCATGTAGATAATATTTTGAGTGTTGATGGAGGACAAAATTATGCACATTCCTTTTTCAATTCCAAGGAATTGCATCATCGATGAGTCGGTTGTCAAAACATGATGGAAATAGCTCATTGTTAATTGAACAAGTTTGATATAATTACACAAGCTAAAGATTTAACTTGAAATTTGTTTGAAGAAATTTACTTTTACTTATACATGATGTCAAGTGCGGTATTAAGTATCATGCTTTCATAACTATTGTTTCAAATATTTTTGTGTTGAAATATTATCGTTTGGGTGTCTGTTTTGTACTACAGGAGTACCCGAAATAATTTTACTCGTCGCGTACAGTTAAACAACTACAGGCAGTTGATTCTATTCCTGGAACGCGTTGGATTCGTGTTTACGTGGTACGTTGATTAGAATGATTTAGAGGTGGGTTCCTGGGGGTGTGAGTAATTATGTTTCAGCCAGGCTTGGACAGAGAAGGCGTTTAATCAACGGTTAAAGGTCCGCTTAAAATACACATGCTCTGGTAGTTCCTCATTGGATCGTTATAGATGTCGCCGTATACTTTCTACTAAATCCGTTTTCGGGAGACATTGATTAAGATGATAAGGGTCGTATTTTGAAAGAGAGGGAGATAGGTGGTGTGTTTTGGATAAAGGTAACAATTTTATATGAAGGAAAATTATTGTAAACATTGAATATAATTGGGGAAAATTGAGAAACTGGTGCAACTTGTTGTATTATGAGCTACAGATCTGGTGCTGTGTCTATCTCTTATCACTTTAATACGACGGATGAGACATTTGTATGCCATTTTCTGATAATGGAAAAAGTGTTTGTGCTGTATGTTTTGCATTCAATGAGAGGAAATGGTTATGCAATTTCAATAACTCAAAGTACTTGTAACATAATGATAACCATAACACAATATAAATTTTCATGACAAATTCTATATTTATAAAAGTTTTGTCTTATGTTTCAATTACATAAGTACATGATAGATGTAACAAGTTTTTGTTCCATCAGTTTTTCGGCAGGTAAAAATCAAAATATAATCATTGAAGTCATATCTTTTTCAGATTCAAAATTGCAAATTTAATATAATTATTTTCCGGATTCATTACGCACATAAAATTCGCACTTCCATGCATTCTATTGATGCGAAAATATTCCAAATATATAGAATAATAGTAGTAAATATAAACACAATATATATTTTATTAGAAAGTGTGGGTATTCAGATTGAAGGACAAATTACACGTGAATGTGAAAAAACGACTAGTAAGTGTTTTTTGAATTATAGAAATTATAAATATATTTTAGAAAATAATATCAAACAATCCAGAGAAGCATTTTCCAAATGGAGGGAAAAAATGAATTACTATTTTACCTTCATCAACATTTCGATCAACGTTTTTCATGGATAGATAAACGCGAAAATAATTTAGTATGTATTATTTTCAATTGAACGTTCAACAATTTTGTATATTCAGAAAATTTATGCATGTATGACAATTAGACTATTTAGAACTGTTATATTTCAAAGTAATCTCAGTGCCAACGAAATTGGTTTATTGAAACTATATATGAATATGAGTCCTTTACATTACGCTTCATTTTTTTTTTTTAAACATACTAAATCTTATAAAAAGAACCTGATTACAAGTTCATTTGTATGAATATTAAAACACGATGTAAAACAACTATGGTATGTTGTAACCTTCTCTATTTCGTCTTGGTTGTATGCAATTCCATGCACTATTGGATATGAACAAAGGAATGACTACGAAACAGATTTGAAATTAATAACTTAATTACAATCATCTATGCGTTACAACAATTGAAGATTTTGAATTTGAATATATACAACGGAAGTAAAGTAAGAATCGTTTAACAATATATTTTTCCGATTAAAAAATAAAAAATTAATCAGTAATACATTTTTTAATTTCAGATTTATATAATATGCTTCAGATATACATTTTTGGAATATACTTGCTGTTTCTTCGTCCAGTCGCGGGGTGACGCGATCGCGTTGAGGCGCGTCAACGGGAGTCGTAAATTCCCGTTACCATTATACGAATCGACACCGCGAGCAGGGCGATCCCCTTATTTCTTTTAGGATAATAGGGGTGGTTGTGTTTGAATACCTGTAGTCTACAGTTATTTCATATACGTGTATTTACACCAGTTAACAACACGTAGATCGTATTCATAGAATCTTGGAGGTCGTCGGACAGTACAATGTTTCACACGAGGGTTGATAGCGTTAGCGCGTTGAATGCCGATACCGTGATAGATTAGTAGACGTGACTGGCCGATGAGCGCAGGAACAGTCCGAGGTATGTTAGAGCAAGTATATTTGACTGTCCGAGGAGTGTAATAGCCTTGACTTGACTCTCCGAGTTGTTGCAGAGAAGTGCCTGGCCCATCTCGTACTATTTAGGAGTAAGCTCGATGTGCGTGTACCCTTTCTGAACTAAGGACGCGGATTCGTTGTTCACACTTTTCGGTAGAAAAGTGAGGGTAACGATCGGCGATGCCCATTGGTTATAGCCGAATGTTAATAAACAAAAGACGAGGAGAAAGTCTCCTGCATATATGGCCCATGGGTATCCCTGTTCTTGGGAAAACCCAGCTGTTTCGCGTGGCACATCTGCTTTATCCGTAATTAGCAAGAGTGTGCAATAAACCCAAGGACCGTTCAAAGGACCATCAATAAAACCAAAAATACTTGTGTGAATAGAAGTTAAGCTGCAAAAGCTTCGGTTTATGGTGGTTCCTTGAGTTTCTTGCAGGTGAGTGTAACTAGCGATAGGCCTTGGCGGCCACACCGAAAGGGACGTCGCATGGACCCTCTCGCGCGACGTAACATACTCCCCCCGTTGAAAGGATACCGATCAAAAAGTCTGTACAGGTAAAAATGGGAGCTGTCGTCCAACTCGTGGGCGTTTGCTGGTAGTCTGCGTTTTGTTGGATCTGATTGACTCGATAGTAGGATAAGCGGCGTGGCACTTGGATCGAAGAAGCTTGCCGCCATAGGAGTGTTGGCTGCATAGATGATGGCGTCGTCATCGGGGCGAATTCGATGGTACGGCCGAAGGGCCGTTGCGTTGAAGGTGCGTTGTCTGCCTTGTAGTTTGTATCGTTGTGGTCCTCGGAAACGCCAGGATATTTGCCGCTGAATTTCACGATACATGAAGTGTCGTGATATAGCTCGGCCAATGAATTATCGTGGGACACCTTGGCACAGGAAGTGTATATATATATATGAAATTACATGTAAACGCCCTCGATTCTGACAGATCAGCGCTCTCACCCGAAACCGGAACTCGCAGTCCACCGTGACGAGAAGCACAAATATAAGCTACAACTCTCCGCCAGTCGGTCAGTCGTTCCCGCGCAACAGTGGAAGCAACATGGAAATATTTAGATCTCTATTACGCGCCGTTGGTCTGTTCGTGCCAAGCAAGGTAGATATCATTTCCGAACTACCACTGGAGGTTTCGCACCTGATACTTCGAAAATTGGATCCCTCCTCCCTGCAGAGCGCCGCGCTAGTCTCGCGCAAATGGTTGAACATATGCAGATCCGACAAGTGTCTTCGGCGGACAGCAAGAAGTCACATCCGGCGTACGAGAAAGGGGTTCAGGCTGGAGTTTCTTGGAACAACAGCCGCTAAAGCTGCCGAACAACAATCAAGGAGTAGAGTACGAGGTGCGAGGAACCTACGACACGAAGTAGGCTTATCCACTGCTCGTACGACGGTCATCGTTGGAAGGTTACGTGGTCCTCCGAAAATTTCGATGCGAAATCGTCCTATCGATGTTGAACCGCTAAAATGTATTAGACTGTAATTGATAGTATGTACCTTAATTCGACAGTTTGATTTTACGAGAACATGAAACTGCCTTGTCCTACGAAAATGATTCAGAACTGTAGCGCAAAGCTTGAAATAAAATGGTGCCATTGAGACGGCAATTTGTTTCAGCCGCGGCAGTTTTCTACAGAAATATCGACAATGTAACTCACATTGACGCTCAGTCGTGTACCGCGTTACACTCTATCTGTGGTCTAGAAAGGGTCTTGGCCGCCTTCGTGAGAAAGCCGTACCGTCTTTCGTGTTAACGGTGCACTCGCTCTGACAAGTGGGTCTCAGGACGGGCGGCAAAGTTTCTTTCGAAGAGCTTGCCCACTTCATTCCATAAGAGCATCGGTTGATACGAGGACGACGGGAACGTCGGTCTTGCCGCCCTTCAGAAGCAGTGCCAGCCTCACCATGCGCTTTATCCGAGGAGAGGCTCCCTCCCACTGACACCGTGAAATAGGTGTGGTAGCCTGGGGGCAATTATCCGCATCGTCTCCGCTCATACCCGTCCGGAGATACCGTCCGTGTCCGGGGCTACGTCGCGGGAGGCTATCCTCGTCGTCCTGCATCTCCACGCATGCTTATAGACTGACGGAACGTCATACTCGATTTTGTGATGGCGTGAACGTTATTGAAATATGTCATAACGTTACCAAACCCACTAGAACTATAAATTACTTTCCCACAGTACTTCGATTCATTGTATATTTTGAATAGTTCACAAGTACCCGTACTTCAGCACAAGGGATATATATTTCATCAAAGAAGCCCCGAATCAAGTATTGACTTTAGGAGGTAATGGATTGTAGCCTTAAGTACTGAAACTGATTCCATTATGGGAGCAACTGCCACAAATAGGAATCTAATCATACTAACTAAAGACAAATTCTATCGACGAAATATTTAGCATGTAATCATAATATAAATTATACAATCATATAGTATAGTTTAATGTCATCATTAATTTCAATATTCGTACAATACCGCATATCATTTGCAAATGTATATTTTATACCAAATAGTATTGCAATTGTGCCACTCGGAAGACAAACATATTAATTCCATCTTCCGATATTACCTGTACTTATATAGAAACATAATACTAAATACTAAAATATATCATAAGTATTTCATATTTGAAACAACAGTAAACCGAACGGAATTAATCTGTTTGACTTCTATGCGGCTCAAGTCACGTATCAATATATGTACATTCTGTAGTTTTAATATTTTAAGCGTGCATTGTGCACAGGACAATTGTCTTCAATAAATTTTGCAGATCTGTTTATAGTAAGTGAGGGATCATTTGGCCAACGAAAAATAAGGCGACTTTTAAAAGATGCAATGAAACTTGCTTCTGCTGAACATGGACTATGAAGGTGGAACATCTTCCCGTTTATTTTGCAATTAAATACATACGTAATTGAATGAGGTTTACTGGCATACCGATTCCAAGGATTTACCGTGCTTCTTAGAAATATTACACTATGTGGTATGAAATATAATTTGTCCTTGTTATAACCATTA